>NC_053428.1:44975509-45041335 GCF_007990345.1 Gossypium hirsutum
AATAAATAAAACTATTTTACACTACAAAAATAATACAATATATATAAAAAAAGTATATAAATATAATATAAAAAATATATAAAAATGAAAAATAATAATAAAAAAAATATATACAATGAAATATATAAAAATAATGTATATATAATATATAATAAATATTAAAATATAATAATACGACATAAAAAAACATGACACAAATAAAGTATAGTATTAAGGACACATATATAATACATGAAGAATATACATAATACTAAAATATTTAGGTAATATATGCGTATATTAAAAACTAGTAATAATATTACCGAGGTATATACAAATATGTCAAGTATATATACGTATTATAAATATATAGATATATAACAAAACATAAACTAATAAAAATAAAAATAATAATAATAATAATAATGATAACATTGGAATATAAAAGAAACAAACATAAGATTAATAAAATATTAGAATAAAATGAAATAAAAATATTAGATATGAAAATATATATATGTATACACATACATAATAAAAATATACTAATACATAATAATATACTAATACTAATAATACTAATAATATAAAAATAACAAGGATATTTAATAAAGATATAAAATAAACGAAAAAAAGGACTAAATTGAATTAAAAACAAAGTTGTGGGGCAAATGTGAAAGGAAATGAAGAGAAATGGGCTTATTGAGCGCGCACAAAACATAGGGGGACCGAAACAACAATTATTCCATTCCATTAAAACGCAGCACATTAGCGGGGACTAAATCAAAAAGCGCGAGAAATTATGGGGCCAAATTGGAAAAAAGAAAATGACTTAATTGCAAAACCCTGAAAAAGCGGAAGGATTGCGCGCATAAATATCCCATTCAAATGAGAACACGCGGATCCTCTAGCGGGTCGGGTCGGATGGGTCGGGCATGGCTAAAACGACGTCGTTTGGGGCTTAAGTGTAGCCCCCAAAACGACGTCGTTTTGGAGGCTATATAAGGCCTAAACTAACCAAAAATCATTTGGGGAGAGGGAAAGAAAAAAAAAGAAGAGAGAGGGAAGAGAGAAGGGAAAGAGAAGGGAGGGGGAAGGAAAATCCGGCCAGGGGGCCGGTCACCGGACGGCCACCGGAGGCTCGCCGGCACCGGCGCCGCGCCGGCCACCGCACGCGGTGGCCGGAAAAGGTAAAAAATATTTTTTTATTTATTTTTTTGTTTATTATATTGTTATTTTTATATTTTTTTAGTATATATATATGGGAAAATAGAACAAAAGACAAAACAAGAATAGATTCACAACCACCTTAGGTTTCCGGTTCTGATTTTTTGACTTGTTGATTTACTGATTTTTGGGTGTTCGAATCTCTGCCTTTCGATGTTAAGATTGTAGTATTTCGGATATCAATTGTTTGCTTTTGGTTAAGAAATTGAAAGAGAGAAGAAGAAAAAAAAGAAAAAAAAAAGGGTCCCCCAAAATACAACCGATTCTTCCCTTTGAAATCTCCAAAAAAAATCCAAATCCCCCCCTTTCGATGACCATAGGGCTTTTATATAGCCCAAAATCCAAAAAAAATACAAAGAATTTCATTTTTGGTGTTTTTCTTTGCTGTCCTTTTTTGTCTTCTTTTGCAGGCATAGAGTGGTGGAGGCAAGTGGGTGTGCTGGTGGCAGACAACTGTAGTGGCGGGCCAAGGTGGGCGGCGGCTAAGGTTCTTCTCCTCTCTTTTTTTGCTGAAAATTGTTTAGGTTTGGGCTGGGCTTAGGGTTTTAGTCTGTTGGGCTAAATGGGTTTGGTTAGGGTTGGTTTAATTTGTGATGGGTTGGGCAAATATTGGGCTATACAGCAATGTTAAACTAATTCTAAATATTTATATCTTAAACCAAACTTTCAAAAATCACTACTAATAAATACTTTTTCACAATACTTTTTAAAAGCATTTATGAAGAGCAATAAATTAAAACAAAAAATTTCTACCGCCTACTCTTTCTCTCATCTTTTCATCTCTTTTTTCCTCTTTTAAGTTCATATTTATCTCACGATTCTCATACCTACCCTTTGCTGTTTTGTGATATACTGCTATTTGACAAATAAAAAACTATGATTATGTTTTCCCCTTTTTTCTCATATTAAACGCACAAAATATGGAGCAAATTTCACTGTTTTATCTCCAACTTTCTCCTTGGGTGATTTTGTACGATATCCTGAAAGCATTGATCGGTGATTTTAGATAAGTGATGTGTTTACTTGTGGTTAGTATAAAAATAGCAGTGGCGATGATATTAAATAATATAATGATATTGTAATGTGAAACAAAAGGTAAACTAAACGCATTGCACTACACCACAAACTCACACTAAGATGGTAGCTAGCTAGTGGCAACAAGGAAACAATAATAGCAGTGGGCTGGTTGCAAAAATTGATTCCCCCACTTTTTTATTGGTCCATCCAATTTTCAATTCAATCGATTTTTTACGTTTTACAAATGCGATACAAGTAAGTGATGATACATTTGAGGTGGATAAAGCATATTGTAACTAGGAAATGGCAAATAGTAGTTATGTGGATTTAAGTAACCATGAGGAGGTTGAAAAAATGGAAGTTGCTCACCTTAAGTACTAGCAAATGAATCACTATACCCAATATTACTAGAAGTTGGTCTCCTGTAAGAAGAAGAACCTTCAAAAGTATGCTTATTTTGTTTTCCTTTGGATGGATCTCTATGTTTATTTCTCTTTCTCCTAAGTTGCTTTGATGGATTTTTTTCTCTTACAATCATTTAGATAGTAGATCATCATCTTCGAAGATAGGACCAACGCTAATAGAATTAAAACTATCATTTTAGCTCATCAATGCTTGTTCTTTTATGATATCTCATCTTAAATTTCATGTGTAATAGGAAAATACTAATTTTCAATTCTTTGAAACTTTAACCTATTTCTATCATTGGTATGGATGTAGCTACCTCTTGTTGAAACCCAACAAAAACCTAGTAAAAACGAAAAAACAATTGATCACTTGAAATTTTAGAACAAATCTTAGAACTCACATGACCCAAAAATGATTGAAACTTCTCAAATTTAAAATCGATTCCTTAAACCAACATAAACCGATATTCTTAAAAGAAAAACTTAAATATTCATATGAAAATTTGAATAAACCCATAAAATTTCCCAAGAATTTCCATTTGAAACACTCAAATCTTTTATGTAAAACCCGCAGCACACATATCCTAACCCCAAAAATATTCTTATCCAACAAAATACGTTTATGGGAATACACATTGACAAAGACCGAAAAGTACAAAATATATGTTTGAGTGAGTGAGAAATTTGTAAAAAGAAAGTTATTTGCATGAATATTTTTAAAATTTTAAAAATGAATTTACTAATTTGAGTATATTAGAAAATTTCAAATTTTGTGAGTAATTTCAAGAAAGGGATTTCAATAGCACAATTTTCTTTTTCAAATTTGATTTACATGGGTAGATTTTCAAAATCTTATTATTTTATTTGATTTAATACACATAATCGTACTATAAGATAAAAAAATTAAAATTAAAAACCCTTTTTATTTATTTTTATTAAAAAAGAAGAGAGAGGGAAGAGAGAAGGGAGAGAGAAGGGAGGGGGAAGGAAAATCCGGCCAGGGGGGCCGGTCACCGGATGGCCACCGGAGGCTCGCCGGCGCCGGCGCCGGCCACCGCGTGCGGTGGCCGGAAAAGGTAAAAAAAATATTTTTATTTTTTATTTTATTTTTTTTGTTTATATTATATTGTTATTTTTTATATATTTTTAGTATATATATGGGAAAATAGAACAAAAGACAAAACAAGAATAGATTCACAACCACCTTAGGTTTCCGGTTCTGATTTTTTTGACTTGTTGATTTACTGATTTTTGGGTGTTCGAATCTCTGCCTTTCGATGTTAAGATTGTAGTATTTCGGATATCAATTGTTTGCTTTTGGTTAAGAAATTGAAAGAGAGAAGAAGAAAAAAAAGAAAAAAAAAAGGGTCCCCCCAAAATACAACCGATTCTTCCCTTTGAAATCTCCAAAAAAACATCCAAATCCCCCCCTTTCGATGACCATAGGGCTATATAGCCCAAAATCCAAAAAAAAATACAAAGAATTTCATTTTTGGTGTTTTTCTTTGCTGTCCTTTTTTGTCTTCTTTTGCAGGCGTAGAGTGGTGGAGGCAAGTGGGTGTGCTGGTGGCAGACAACTGGTAGTGGCGGGCCAAGGTGGGGCGGCGGCTAGGGTTCTTCTCCTCTCTTTTTTTGCTGAAAATTGTTTAGGTTTGGGCTGGGCTTAGGGTTTTAGTCTGTTGGGCTAAATTGGGTTTGGTTAGGGTTGGTTTAATTTTGTGATGGGTTGGGCAAATATTGGGCTATACAGCTGCCCCTCTTTGCTCGTTGTCGTGTAACGAGAACAGAGCAAAGACATAGAAAGACCAATTTTGCCCAGCCTTGCAGGGCCTCGACTTCTTTTGACACTTCTCTTCTTCAGGTAGCCTCATTCCGTCCACTGTGCCTTGTTGCTTCGATCCATTCTACTGTACTTCAGGAAGATCTGATTTGTAGCTTTAATCTTCTTCGCAAGGGAACGAAATTTATGTTTTTAGTCTATTCCACTGCAACATCAGGGGGATAAGACCTGACACGATCTCCTCTACTGTAACTTCAAAAAGGTAAGATCCTTTATTTTAATCCACTCCGCTGTAATCTCAGGCAGATAGGATTACTATCTTCAATCTACTCCTCTGTAATCTCAGGGAGATAAGATTACTATCTTCAATCTGCTCCATTGTAATCTCAGGGAGATAAGATCTGAAATTTTTCGGTCTGTTCCACTGTAATCTCAGGGAGATAAGATCTATCATTTTGATCCGCTCCACTGTAACTTCAGGGAGATAGGATAGTGTCTTCGATCTGCTCCGCTGTAATCTCAGGGAGATAAGATCTCTGGCTTCAATCTGCTCCACTGTAACCTCAGGGAGATAAGATCTGGAATTCTCCGGTCTACTCCACTGTAACCTCAGGGAAATAAGACCTGATGTGATCTTCTCTACTGTAACTTCAAAGAGATAAGATCTTTTAATCCGCTCCATTGTAATCTCAAGGAGATAGGATTACTATCTTTGATCTGCTCCGCTGTAATCTCAGGGAGATAAGATCTCTGGCTTCAATCTGCTCCACTGTAACCTCAGGGAGATAAGATCTGAAATTTTTTGGTCTGTTCCACTGTAATCTCAGGGAGATAAGACCTGTATAATAAACCTAATTATGCCTAATGATTAGGATGACATGATCAAAATGAAACAAATGCTCCTAACTAGACATATGTGAATGGTGTTTGCATGAATGCAGAATTTTATTTTTCCGAGAATGATCTCGCTTAGGTTATCACTACTCGAAGTTTATCAAGGTTTTGTGACTGATGTGCTACAACGCCTTCTCGCTTGACTGATTTTTCTGAAGAAACATTTAGCCAGACTGTCCCCATTGTAAACCTCAAAGTTATATCCACTGGGACGCCAAAATTTGTACCATCATTCTCTCACAGTAATCTAAGGGTAGAAATATGTGGCCTTTCCTCTGTCCTCTTTTATCACAATTTGGGGATATAGGATCTGAACCGTTCTGGTTTCCTACACCATTCTCAAGGTGTCGTACCAAAGTCTTATGCGCAAGTGAAGGCTCTCTTCTCCGAGGTAACCTCTTCCTATTGCCTGATGATCATTGCTTGCTTGTTCATTTAAGCTTTGTAATTAACACGACAGCTCGTCATTTTGTTCAATCAATGTTTAGACAACAAAATCTGAAAGGATAGTCTTTAGCTTAGACTTTCCTTCTTAGATATTTCACCCTTTAAACTTGGTATTTTCTAAACAATAGTCATGTTTCAGGTCCCTATATTATTTAGAAATTTTCCAGAGTAATGTGCAAAACTTCTTTCCTGAAAGTTTCATTAGTTCGTTAATCACTATTCCTATGCAACATGTTTGCAAAAAGATCATAACAATGGATAAGAATAAAGCTAGTTCTGATCATAACTCAAATAAAACATCACAGATGGCGAAAGAAAAGGTAACAAAGAAATGGATTGAGAATGTGCGTTTTCACAAAAAGAAAGGAAGAAAAAAAAACAAGATAATGTATTTTCAAGAATACACATAAGAACTAGGTGCCCCAGTTATCGCAGCTTGAGTTTCTCTGTACAAACTTTCCGAATACCCTTCTAAGTTTGACATGTGTTCAGGAGATCTGCAATACTCTGTCAATGTTCCAAGACGTTGCATATCCTTTCTTATTGGTTCAAGTAAAGGAAGATCATCATATCCCCCGATCAAAATTTGATCCGCTCAAATCCTGATGTTCCAATCCTGCCCAATACTTGAGTCGCCTTTTCCGGGTTTTCGACTCAAGCCCTCTTTGGTCTCAAAGTGCCCTTTACGGGTTTTCACCTTAGCCTCTCCAAAGTTTTTTTTTTTTTCAAGTGAAGTATTTCTTGACGAAGTCTGCGTTTACAGGATTTGGTAAACTTTCGCCATCCATCTCGCATAGGATCAAAGCTCCACCAGAAAAGGCCTTCTTTACAACATAAGGGCCTTCCCAATTTGGCATCCATTTTCCTCTAAAATCTTTTTGCATAGGAAGAATCTTTTTTAGTACCAAGTCCCCTTCACGAAATTCTCGGGGGCGAACCTTTTTATTATAGGCTCGCATCATTCGTTTCTGGTACATTTGCCCATGGTGAATAGCTCTTAGCCTCTTTTCTTCTATTAGGTTCAACTGATCGTACCGAGATTGGATCCAATCGGCTTCATCCAACTGTAGCTCAGATAACACCCGTAGAGAAGGGATTTCAACTTCAATGGGTAATACTGCCTCCATTCCATAAACCAGAGAAAAAGGCGTTGCCCCAGTAGAAGTTCTAACAGATGTTCGATAGGCAAGGAGAGCAAATGATAATTTCTCATGCCAATCCTTGTAGGTTTCAGTCATTTTCCCCACAATCCTTTTAATGTTCTTATTGGCCGCCTCCACTGCACCATTCATTTTGGGACGATACGGCGATGAGTTATGATGCTTAATTTTAAATTTGCTACAAACTTCAGCTATTGTGCTATTATTCAAGTTCATCGCATTGTCGGATATGATCCTCTCAGGCATTCCATATCGACAAATGATCTCCTTCTTCAAGAATTTGCTGACTACTGCTTTCGTGACATTTGCATATGAAGCAGCCTCCACCCACTTAGTAAAGTAATCAATTACTACGAAGATGAAGCGATGCCCATTAGAAGCCTTTGGTGATATTGGCCCAATAACATCCATACCCCACATGAAAACGGCCAAGGAGAGGTCATGACGTGAAGAGGTGAAGGGGGCGCGTGTATTTTGTCTCCGTAAATTTGGCATTTGTGGCACTTCCTGGCATAATCAATACAATCTCCTTCCATGGTGGGCCAATAGTACCAAATCTCATGATCTGTCTGGCCATCGTGAAACCACTGGCGTGCGTCCCACAAATACCCTCATGGACTTCTTCCAAAATTTTCTTGGCTTCCACAGCATCCACACACCTTAACAGTACTTGATCCTTCCTTCTTTTATATAACACTTCTCCATCTAAGACATATTCAATGGCTATCTTTCTCAGAGTTCTTTTGTCATTCTCTGTCGCTTGATCAAGGTATTCCCGATTCTTCACATATTGTAGGATACTCTGATACCAAGGACAATCATCTTTTCCCTCCTCCTCAATATTGCAGCAATTAGCCGGGGTCTCAGAGATACTCATCTGAACAGGCCTCATTGCCTCAAGTCTATTCACCTGAATCATCGAAGCTAGAGTAGCTAAAGCATCAGCCATTTGGTTTTCCTCCCGTGGGAGGTAATAGAAGGTGATATCGTCAAACTCCTCAGCCAATTCAAGAACTAGTTTTCTATAACCGATTAGCTTAGGATCCCTAGTCTCCCACTCCCCTTTGAGTTGGTATATCACCAACGCTGAATCCCCGTATACTCTCAGTACTTTGATGTTCCGTTCAATGGCTGCACGAATGCCCATAATACATGCTTCATATTCTGCCATGTTATTTGTACAATCGAAGTCCAACTTGCTAGCAACAGGATAATGATCTCCACTTGGGGATACCAAAACTGCCCCAACTCCATTACCCGTAGCATTTGAAGCTCCATCAAAATTTAACTTCCATACGCGATCCATTTGAGGATTTTCTTCAGTATTCGCCACATACATCAAGTCCTCGTTTGGAAAATCGAAATTCAAAGATTCATAGTCCTCCAAGGCTCTACTAGCTAGGAAATCGGCTATTGCACTTCCCTTTATGGCCTTCTGACTGACATATACTATATCAAATTCTGAGAGCAAGATCTGCCATCTAGCCATTCTCCCGTTCAAAGCAGTCGATTCCATCATATACTTTAAAAGATCTAACTTTGAAATCAGCCAAGTCGTGTGATACAACATATACTGCCTCAGTCTTCGAGTTGCCCAGATTAGAGCGCAACACAACTTCTTAATTGATGAGTACCTCATTTCGCAATCGGTAAATTTTTTACTGAGGTAGTATATTGCCCTTTCTTTCTTTCCTGTCTCATCATGTTGGCCCAATACGCATCCCATGGAATTCTCCAACACTGTTAGATACAATATCAATGGCCTATCTGGACTTGGAGGTGATAAGACTGGGGTATTAGCCAAGTACTGCTTTATCTTATCGAAAGCCCTCTGACACTCTTCATCCCATTCACCCAGATTATGTTTCTTTAAGAGCCGGAATACTGGATCACATTTCTCTGTCAGTTGTGAGATGAACCGAGCAATGTAATTCAGCCTCCCTAGGAAACCTCGAACCTCCTTCTGAGTGCGCGGGAGAGGTAAATCTCGTATTGCCTTTACTTTGTCTGGGTCAACCTCGATCCCCTTTTTGCTAACTATGAAGCCTAATAACTTCCCTGATCTGGCTCCAAACGTGCATTTGGCCGGGTTAAGCTTGAGCTGAAATTTCTTTAATCTCAAAAATAACTTTTTCAAGACCTGAACATGCTCTTCTTCCGTTCTAGACTTCGCGATCATATCGTCAACATAGACTTCGATCTCTTTGTGCATCATGTCGTGAAACAAAGTCACCATAGCTCTTTGATATGTTGCTCCCGCATTCTTCAATCCGAAGGGCATTACCTTGTAACAGAATGTTCCCCATAAGGTAATGAATGTGGTTTTCCTCATGTCTCCAGGATGCATCTTTATTTGATTGTACCCAGAAAAACCGTCCATGAAAGAAAACAATGAATAGCCCGCCGTGTTATCTACCAAAGTATCAATATGAGGCAGTGGAAAGTTGTCCTTTAGACTAGCCTTGTTTAAATCCCTATAATCCACACACATTCGTACCTTTCCATCTTTTTTGGGAACAGGGACGATGTTGGCTACCCAATCCGAATACTTGACCTCTTGTAAGAATCCAGCGTCGAATTGTCTTTTGACTTCTTCTCTTATTTTCAACACAATGTCAGGTCTCATTCTCCTAAGCTTCTGTTGAACGGGTTTACAATCCTCCTTTATGGGCAGACGATGCACCACAATGTTAGTACTTAGCCCAGGCATATCTTGGTACGACCACGCGAAAACATCCTTGAACTCTCGGAGCAAATTAATGAGGTCTTGCATTGTCTTTGCGGTGATTTCAGTTCCAATTTTCACCTCCTTTCCATCCTCTAGGCTCACTATTTCTAACGATTCCCTATGAGGTAGGATATGCTTATCCTCTTGTTCCATCATTCTTAACAAGTCCGGAGATGCATCATAATCTTCGTCATTTTCAAAGTCGTGGGATCCCTCTGAACACACTTTTTGCTCAAAAATAGGCTCCGTGTTTGAGGCAGCGTCACTCATGTCATTGATATCTGAAGACCTATGAGGGCATATCAAAGAATATACCAAGAATATAAATTTATGAATATGTTTGTGCAAAAGAATTACAAATGAAAGAATTATTTGTAAGACAATCAACCAAATGAAAAATATAAAAGGAAAAAAAATGACTGATTGAGATGAACGTAGGCACGTATTTCATTAAAATAATGATATTTAGGCCCAATGCCTATTTCACAAAAGATTTCATATCGTTTCTAGGCCAACAAACAACAGGAATGTTTTGAGCATTACTCTGAATAAGCCCTAAAGACTACAGGGATTTCTTCAGCAGTCCAATTGTTTAGCTCGCTTCCAGGCTCATAAGGGCAGATCTCCAACAAAGCCCTCCTTTCCGTTGCTTCTATGGCGTTGGTATAAACATTTTCCAACATTCCTCCCATGTCGCTACCGGACACTCCACATTCAGAATGAATAAATCCTCCCGACACAAAAGATGTAGATATGTGGGGAAAGGTTAAAGGCTCACACTTAGCTTCATGTCCATTCAAACGCGCCCTTCTTCTCTCTTGTCTCTTCTCTACCTCTTTCTTCTTCTGCTTTATGTCTGGCCTGTACCCTAAACCAAATCTATCAAACTTTTCCTTCGGCATTGGTGCCTCAATCCTTCCCTGAAGATATTTTCCCAATCCTTTCCCGGGTAAGGCTCCTCTTCCTACCATCAATCGCAATCCCATCTCAGTGGTCCTGGATATTTTCGGTACTGGAATTCTATTTCCCTCCGCAATAAACATCGCGTTTACAAATTCTAACGACCGAAAAGAACATTCTAGTGCCTCATTGTTGATGTCCACATAAGGTGCATCGCTAGTCATCATTGCGATAATATCCTCCTCTGCATCTATTGTTACCAACCGATCCTCCGATACCAACTTCACCTTCTGATGTAATGATGAAGGTACTGCCCCTGCTGAGTGTATCCACGGTCTCCCCAATAGACAGTTGTAGGAGGGTTTAATATCCATTACCAAGAAATCCACCTCATAAGTGACTGGGCCAATCCTTAATGGTACCTCAATTCTCCCCATAACCTCTTTTTTGTTCCATCAAATGCCCTTACTATGCTCTGGCATGCTTTCATGTGCGAACTGTCTATTGGTAATCGACTAAGAGTGGACAAAGGCAATACATTTAGTGCAGATCCATTATCAACCAAGGCCCCCAGGAGTGTGTACCCTTTGCATCGGACAGTAACATGCAGGGCTTTAGTAGAACCTCTTCCTCCGGATGGTATTTCATCATCATTGAAGAAGATAAAATTGTCAGCACCAATATTGTTGATCAACCGATCCAGCTTGTTTACCGAAATATCGTCAGCCACATATGTTTCGTTTAGCACCTTTAAAAGTGCATTCCGATGTACTTCTGAGTTTAGGAGTAAAGCTAATACAGAAATGCGGGCTGGCTGTTTGTGCAGTTGCTCCACAACACTGTATTCACTGTGTTTCAAAAACTTCAAAAACTCCTTTGCCTCCTCTTCTTTTATTGGTTCATTTACCAATGGCTCAACTTCTACTGCTTTCCCTTTCCTCTGTTCTTTCTTCCAATTCTCTTCCCTGGACGACTCTGCTTGAGCGTCATATCTTTTTCCATTGCGCGTGTAAGAACCTATTTCCTGATTTCTTTCTGCTCCTTTTCCCAAAATGGTCACATTACACCCGTAATTCCACGGCACCATTTTGTTATCCCTATAAGAGAAATTTGATGGTTTCTGGATTACAATTTTCGGTGTTACCTGAGCCCTAACCTCATTACCCCTAGGGCGTGAGATAATGACCACAGGATGATTTATTTTTGGAGCCTTTGTTCCCAACTCTGTCGCGCATATGCTTCTCATTTCCTTCGCATCTTCATAAAACCTCATCTCCTTGTTATCCATCATGCTTTGAACCAAAGCTTGAATCCTTCACATTCTTGGATTTCATGCCCTGTTTTATGGTGAAATTCACAATAATTTCCCATCTCATGCCCTTCCTCAGAATCTGAAATAACCAACCCTCTTTTCGCCATTTCTTTCCAGACCCGTTTCAGTGGAGTTTTTACTTCAGCAATGTCAGTCTTGACTTCTTCTCCCGTACCTTCGCTAACCATATTCACCCCTTATCTGCGTGATTAGGTAACGGATTCTTTGCGTTAGGTGAGTCGTCAAGTTTGACGACACCTAAATTGATAAGTCCTTCTACTACCTTCTTGAAGGCAGTACAATTTTCTATCGAGTGCCCAGAAATTCCCGCATGATAATCACATTGCGCGTTCATATCATACCATTTTGGATACGGGGGTTGTAGAGGATTCAAGTAACGGGGAGCAACAACATGTGCATCGAATAAAGTCTGATACAACTCCTTGTATGACATCGGGATTGGCGTGAATTGGGGCTTTTCAGTAGTTTGCCTAGCTCCCGACTCTTGTCTTGATGATCCCTGTTGATTAGCAACCACTTTCTTTGGTTGATTCACGGTAATTGACCTACCATAAGCATTCACATTATTCACTTCATTTTCTCTTTTCCTCGGGGGTGCCCTCCTATTATTTTCTCCTCCATCTATTTTTCACTTTTAATGGCATGCTCAATCATTTCACCATTCATGATTATATCCGAGAAATTTTTTGAAGCGCTTCCCAACATGTGAGTGATGAACGGGGCTTTCAAAGTATTAATAAAAAGCGTCGTCATCTCTTTTTCCAAAAGCGGTGGTTGCACCTGAACCGCCACCTCTCGCCACCTCTGCGCATATTGTCTGAAGCTTTCGTTCGATTTCTTCTCTAAATTTTGCAGAGTTATCCTGTCAGGCATCATTTCTGAGACATGATTGTATTGTCTCAGGAAAGCCTGTGCTAAATCCCTCCAAGTAGCAATTTTAGCTCGGCTCAGCTGATTGTACCACTTTGACGCCGCTCCCGTAAGACTTTCCTGAAAACAATGTATTAATAATTGATCATTATTAATATGCCCCGTCATTCTTCTACAAAACATAGTAATATGGGATCCTGGGCAACTAGTCCCGTTGTATTTCTCAAATTCGGCATCTTAAATTTGTAAGGGAGCACCAAGTCCGGAACCAAGCTCAGATCCTTTGCATCTATTCCATAGCTTTCGATGCTTTCTATTGCCCTAAACTTCTCTTCTATCCATTTCCATTTCTCCTCAAATTGTTTTGGAAATTCCTCCTTCGCCTTGTCCTTTTCAACCATCTCGTCAATATCTGAGACAGCAATATTATTCGGGCTATCACCGGGATTAAAGCCCGCTCCGAGTTGAAAATTCATTGGGATTGAAGCATCGCCTTGGAACTGCTGGGGCCTAACCGACACAGAGGGTCTCCGCGGATGCAGCTCAGTCTGTACTTGCGCATGCGGAGGCGTGAAACCTGGAGGATAAAGTGGTTCCCCATTGTTTTCTTCTTCACTAACAATCACAGGACCTTTACCCCTATCTATTCCCTTCAATAATTGCGTCATCTTAGCCACCAGATTGTTTTGGGACTCCTCCATCTTTCGCACCATGTCACGCTGAATCTTTTCTATTTGCTCTTTCATTTGCGCCTGCAACTGGTCTTGCATTTCTTTTTGAAGTCGCTCTAGCTTCTCCAACCTTTGGTCCATAATTTTTGTCTTAGCTCGGGTGCCGTAACTTTGTTGGTTTTCCAGGTTAACTGAAATGATTTTATTCGATTAGGTTTTTAATGGTCATTAATGCATATGATGTGATGCAATGCATGAAAAGAATGCAAAGAAAAAGAGGCACTGATTCTAATTCAACTTCATTAGAAAACTTTACTAGATAAAGAGTTTCTTTACATAAAATAGATTACATATATGGCTTTGCCCTTACACTCAAAGCCTTAACCTTTCTAAGAAGCCAAGCTAATTCTCGGCCCCTGTCTGACTCTGACTCATACTTCAAACTTAATAGATCAGCCTGAACCGCTAGAGTTTGCAGATGATCAGCTACTTCGCGCACTTGAGTCACCGCCTCTCCCATAATATAATCTCTTTCTCTAATCTGCTCTTGAGACCGACAGAATTGTCTTTGCCACTGCTCATTATTTTCTTCCAGAAGCTCTATCCGGATTTCACTATTTTGTAATGCATTCTCTAGCCCTCCTATTTGTCCTTTTAATTCTTCAATTTTGTCTAAGCTCGCCCTTAATTCAACCGTAGCATTACGATTACAGTACTGGTGAAGTGATCTTTCTAGTTCAGTTATTCGAACCTTCAACTCCGTCTTCTCGTCTTGGCAAACTAGTAGACTCTTTCCCAAGGCGACTTCCCGAGCCCGAGTATCCTGAAATTTCTTTTCCCATTGATTAGCTTTCGTCTTTTCCTCCTGAATTTCTTGTCGCCATTGTTCTGGCGTTTTACCCAAGCCAGCAGCTCTTACCGACCTACGCAACTTCTTGTAATCTGTCTTCAGGCTGTCCAAATCTTCTTCTGCATTGTTCTTTCCTTTTCTCAATTTATCGGCCTCTAATCTTTGAATGTCCACATCCAGTCCTAACTGCATTTTTTCTTCCTCTAGTTGTTCTATCTTCTTCCCCAATTCTAAACTCCTTTTTTCAAATTCTTGTTTGATGATTTCTATCTCAGAAGGCAAAACTTGTAAGTGTTCCTCTAAAGATCGAGCAGTTTCTGAATTTGACGCCGGGATGTTGTCGTTGATCCTTTGATCACGCCACTGACTATACTCGGGGGTAATTGTCGGACCTACGGCTAAGATCTTCATTCGACGAGTCTGGTTCCAAGCACTAGATATTTTTCGAAGCTTCTTCTTGTAGTTGTCCTCCCTATAGGAAAAATCACAATAGGCCAACCCCTGCGTTGCTGGTATGAATTGTCGTGATCTATACTGTCTTGATACGAGTAGAGGAGCATATCCGATAGCTCTCCATATCCCGAGCAGCGGAACCCAGTCAAAATCTCCACATCGGTACAATATCTCATCAGGAATTAACCAAGGAGCCCTCCATTCAATATTTTCATCCTGGAGATTCTGGAGTATCTCTATCCATTTTTCTTCTGGAAGATCATCCCGTCTTGGCGTGGCCACCAATTCTCCTAGAGGGGAGTAGCTATCAGAGAATACCCGATAAGAGACCTTTTCGACTTTCCAAAAGTGGCTATGGAACCATGCTAATAAGAGCTGCGCGCATCCAATAAACCTTCCCTCCCCTGCTTTTCGACACGCATTCAAGGATCTAAAAGTTTCAGCGAGTATTGCCGGAACCGGTGTAACCCCTTTACTAAGCCGATCAAACAAATCAGATACAGCCTCGTCTATGTGTCCTAAAGCTTTGGGGAAAACCACTAGTCCATAGATACCTAAAGCGAAGACATCGACCCTTTTCTTTAAGTCAGGATGTACCAGCACCAAATCTCGCAAACTTTTCCAAGGAACACATTTACTGTCGCCCTTCTGTTGGATCCGGGCTGCGACCCACTGCTCGCTCATTCCAGTGATGTTCATTAATTTCTTTAACAACGGAGGGACACAAGCAGCTCTGGAATAAGCCTTGTCGACTTGAATCTTTGGGCACCGAAGCAAGGTCGTATACTCCTCCACAGTAGGCGTCAAATCTACCTTCCCAAAAGTGAAACAACTGTAGGCAGGATTCCAAAACTGAGCAAGGGCTCGGAATAAATACTTGTCCACTTTGACACTAAGCAGATAAGGTAGGTCACCGTAGTTACAATAGAACAGCTGCTTGGCCTCGACATCCCATTGATCCCAGACTTCTTTCATTTCTCGAAGGTTATTCTGGATTACACTGATACGGGTAAAATCCCACAATTCTGACACGTACCCTTCGGTAAGACTATCGCCTTTCTCCCGTTGTGTCGTTTCAGCCCACATTCGCACAGCCGCATTATCCTCTACTTTATCAACAAACCCCTTTTCCATGATAAGCTTTCTACCAAGAAACTGAACGTAAATCGATACCTCTTTTAGAATGAAGATGCCATGCAATCACACACAAAGTAAATTAGCATTAAACACAGAATAAGATTTAAAATAAGCGACAATAAATACAACATTCATTTAGGTAAGCACTAAAAATTTGGAGTAGCTCTACCTAGGTCAGTTCCTATGGCTCATTACATATGGTTTGGTTCTAAAGTAGGGTACCTGAACCAGCAAATTCCTCGATCCTCACCCATTATAGGCTCATACGGACCAAGTTCGATTCAGGGGGATACATTTCCCTATGGCCATGCGGAGATGAAAATCTCACGAAGACATAGGTACGGATATATCCCGAAAGCGATTCACTATCCCATGCGGAGGTGAAAACCTCACGAAGGCGTAGCTTCTCACTCCCACTTAAAGGTGTGACCAACGGTCATGCAATGCAATGCGGAAAGATACCAAAATTTAAACAAACAGAGCAAATATAAACCCCAATGGTGATGATTATGATAAAGACAGATAAAATGCGATGAAAGGATCGTAATTTTAAACCGAATTTTCAATTTTTGACAAAAGACAAAAAGTAATCACCACGTGGCTTGACCCTCTTATCGGTTTCCCCAGTGGAGTCGCCAAGCTGTTGACACCATTTTTGATGAAAACGGGGTCGACTTGGATTTTAAAAAAAAGAATGAAAACGGGAGTCGCCACCAATCCTTTTTGACGAGGTGTGATCGGGTCACCTCAAAAAAGTGGTTGTTTTTAATAAATGATTTAATTTTATTTAAACAACGATTTTGGTCTACGAAATTCAGAAAAATGAGTTCGGGAGTCGGTTACGCACGAGGAAGGATTAGCACCCTCGATACGCCCAAAATTGGTACCTAGTTGATTAATTAGTGTCTTAGTGTCGAAAATTGAAAATTTGAAGAGTTTTAAAAATACGATCCTTAAAAGAAACTCTGATAACGTGAATTGAAATATAAGATTCTCTTGTTCCGAAGGAATATCACATCGAGCACGTTAGGACACGATACTCTAAACCATCGAAACCAAGATCACCTTATAGTTTAATGAAACCACACTTTGAAGCTTTAAGAGGATATTTGGCTATTTAGTCGAACGAGAAATCGAAACCCAGCACGTTAGGGCACGTTTTCTCGATTTTCCAAACGCGAAATATTGCCTTATTTAGAAAAATTTCCTTTTGATGCTTGGTGTTAATGCTTGACAAAACAATAACGAATACGACAAGGTAAGCAAAGTAAAGTGAGTAACAACAATACAATAGGCAAAAATGAAATGACGAGGCGATTACATAAATAAAGCATACAAATAAATAAATAGAACTAACATTTTAGAAAAAGCACAAGTGTACATGGATAAATAAACAAACACCAAATAACAATGATGACAATAAATACAATTATGTAAAAATGTATATACATGTATAATTTTTAGCCATAAAATAAGAAACGCATATAAATTATAGAATATGAAAACATAGATAAATATATACATATATAAAAAAAATCGGTAAGTATTATAAAAATAAAAATGTAAATATGTGTTTATATATATTTACAAATTGTGATAATATAAAATATATGTATGTGAATTATAAAATATGTGAAGTATACAAAAAGCATTTTTAAGAATATAAAGAATATGTATAAGTATGTATATGATGTAAAATATGCATAAATATATGTAAGTATATAAAAATTATGAAATATGAAAAATATATTTAAGTATGTATAAGTACGTATATATACATATATGAATTAAGATGTATGTATTTATGCTTATACCTATGTATACATAAAAATATGAGATATAAAAATATAAAAAGTATATTTATAATAAATGAAAAGTATGTACGTAAATATATTATAAAAATGTATCAACAATTTGAAATTATGAATATTAAAATATTTTAATATAAATAATATATAAGATGATGACATATATATTTAGCGATATTAAGAATCCATATAACATACGTAGAACATATATAGTATATGCATACCTTAGAAATGATAAGAATGATAATAAAACTATTTTCTACACTACATAAATATATACACATATATATATAAACAACAGTATATACAATATAATATTAGAAAAATATATATAATAATGTAAAATATAACTAATAATAATAAAATATATACAATGATAATATATATAAAAGATATATGTATATATAATTATATAATATAATATTAAAATATAATAATACGACATAAAAAAACATGACACAAATAAAGTATAGTATTAAGGACACATATATAATACATGAAGAATATACATAATACTAAAATATTTAGGTAATATATGCGTATATTAAAAACTAGTAATAATATTACCGAGGTATATACAAATATGTCAAGTATATATACGTATTATAAATATATAGATATATAACAAAACATAAACTAATAAAAATAAAAATAATAATAATAATAATAATGATAACATTGGAATATAAAAGAAACAAACATAAGATTAATAAAATATTAGAATAAAAATGAAATAAAAATATTAGATATGAAAATATATATATGTATACACATACATAATAAAAATATATACTAATACATAATAATAATACTAATACTAATAATACTAATAATATAAAAATAACAAGGATATTTAATAAAGATATAAAAATAAACGAAAAAAAGGACTAAAATTGAATTAAAAACAAAGTTGTGGGGCAAATGTGAAAGGAAATGAAGAGAAATGGGCTTATTTGAGCGCGCACAAAACATAGGGGGACCGAAACAACAATTATTCCATTCCATTAAAACGCAGCACATTAGCGGGGACTAAATCAAAAAGCGCGAGAAATTATGGGGCCAAATTGGAAAAAAGAAAATGACTTAATTGCAAAACCCTGAAAAAGCGGAAGGATTGCGCGCATAAATATCCCATTCAAATGAGAACACGCGGATCCTCTAGCGGGTCGGGTCGGATGGGTCGGGCATGGCTAAAACGACGTCGTTTTGGGGCTTAAGTGTAGCCCCCAAAACGACGTCGTTTTGGAGGGCTATATAAGGCCTAAACTAACCAAAAAATCATTTGGGGAGAGGGAAAGAAAAAAAAAAAGAGAGAGGGAAGAGAGAAGGGAGAGAGAAGGGAGGGGGGAAGGAAAATCCGGCCAGGGGGGCCGGTCACCGGACGGCCACCGGAGGCTCGCCGGCACCGGCGCCGGCGCCGGCCACCGCACGCGGTGGCCGGAAAAGGTAAAAAAATATTTTTTTTATTTATTTTTTTTGTTTATATTATATTGTTATTTTTTATATTTTTTTAGTATATATATATGGGAAAATAGAACAAAAGACAAAACAAGAATAGATTCACAACCACCTTAGGTTTCCGGTTCTGAATTTTTTGACTTGTTGATTTACTGATTTTTGGGTGTTCGAATCTCTGCCTTTCGATGTTAAGATTGTAGTATTTCGGATATCAATTGTTTGCTTTTGGTTAAGAAATTGAAAGAGAGAAGAAGAAAAAAAAGAAAAAAAAAAGGGTCCCCCCAAAATACAACCGATTCTTCCCTTTGAAATCTCCAAAAAAAATCCAAATCCCCCCCTTTCGATGACCATAGGGCTTTTATATAGCCCAAAATCCAAAAAAAAATACAAAGAATTTCATTTTTTGGTGTTTTTCTTTGCTGTCCTTTTTTGTCTTCTTTTGCAGGCATAGAGTGGTGGAGGCAAGTGGGTGTGCTGGTGGCAGACAACTGGTAGTGGCGGGCCAAGGTGGGGCGGCGGCTAGGGTTCTTCTCCTCTCTTTTTTTGCTGAAAATTGTTTAGGTTTGGGCTGGGCTTAGGGTTTTAGTCTGTTGGGCTAAATTGGGTTTGGTTAGGGTTGGTTTAATTTTGTGATGGGTTGGGCAAATATTGGGCTATACAGCAATGTTAAACTAATTCTAAATATTTATATCTTAAACCAAACTTTTCAAAAATCACTACTAATAAATACTTTTTCACAATACTTTTTAAAAGCATTTATGAAGAGCAATAAATTAAAACAAAAAATTTCTACCGCCTACTCTTTCTCTCATCTTTTCATCTCTTTTTTTCCTCTTTTAAGTTCATATTTATCTCACGATTCTCATACCTACCCTTTGCTGTTTTGTGATATACTGCTATTTGACAAATAAAAAACTATGATTATGTTTTCCCTTTTTTTCTCATATTAAACGCACAAAATATGGAGCAAATTTCACTGTTTTTATCTCCAACTTTCTCCTTGGGTGATTTTGTACGATATCCTGAAAGCATTGATCGGTGATTTTAGATAAGTGATGTGTTTACTTGTGGTTAGTATAAAAATAGCAGTGGCGATGAGATTAAATAATATAATGATATTGTAATGTGAAACAAAAGGTAAACTAAACGCATTGCACTACACCACAAACTCACACTAAGATGGTAGCTAGCTAGTGGCAACAAGGAAACAATAATAGCAGTGGGCTGGTTGCAAAAATTGATTCCCCCACTTTTTTATTGGTCCATCCAATTTTCAATTCAATCGATTTTTTACGTTTTACAAATGCGATACAAGTAAGTGATGATACATTTGAGGTGGATAAAGCATATTGTAACTAGGAAATGGCAAATAGTAGTTATGTGGATTTAAGTAACCATGAGGAGGTTGAAAAAATGGAAGTTGCTCACCTTAAGTACTAGCAAATGAATCACTATACCCAATATTACTAGAAGTTGGTCTCCTGTAAGAAGAAGAACCTTCAAAAGTATGCTTATTTTGTTTTCCTTTGGATGGATCTCTATGTTTATTTCTCTTTCTCCTAAGTTGCTTTGATGGATTTTTTTTCTCTTACAATCATTTAGATAGTAGATCATCATCTTCGAAGATAGGACCAACGCTAATAGAATTAAAACTATCATTTTAGCTCATCAATGCTTGTTCTTTTATGATATCTCATCTTAAATTTCATGTTGTAATAGGAAAATACTAATTTTTCAATTCTTTGAAACTTTAACCTATTTCTATCATTGGTATGGATGTAGCTACCTCTTGTTGAAACCCAACAAAAACCTAGTAAAAACGAAAAAACAATTGATCACTTGAAATTTTAGAACAAAATCTTAGAACTCACATGACCCAAAAATGATTGAAACTTCTCAAATTTAAAATCGATTCCTTAAACCAACATAAACCGATATTCTTAAAAGAAAAACTTAAATATTCATATGAAAATTTGAATAAACCCATAAAATTTTCCCAAGAATTTTCCATTTGAAACACTCAAATCTTTTATGTAAAACCCGCAGCACACATATCCTAACCCCAAAAATATTTCTTATCCAACAAAATACGTTTATGGGAATACACATTGACAAAGACCGAAAAGTACAAAATATATGTTTGAGTGAGTGAGAAATTTGTAAAAAGAAAGTTATTTGCATGAATATTTTTAAAATTTTAAAAATGAATTTACTAATTTGAGTATATTAGAAAATTTCAAATTTTGTGAGTAATTTCAAGAAAGGGATTTCAATAGCACAATTTTCTTTTTCAAATTTGATTTACATGGGTAGATTTTCAAAATCTTATTATTTTATTTGATTTAATACACATAATCGTACTATAAGATAAAAAAATTAAAATTAAAAACCCTTTTTATTTATTTTTATTAAAACCATTTATAATTTTTTTAAAAATATAATAATATCCATATTGAATTTTTATATTATTTTTAAAAAATAGTTATTCTTACTTTATAAATTTTAAAATATCAATAAGATAATTTTTTTCTAAACCAATTATTTAATTACAAATTCTAACATTTAAATTCTAAAATCTAGCATTTAAAAAATCTTAAAAATTTTAAAATTTCTCATTCAAACCCAAAAATACGAATGTGCTAACCCATCTTGGCTTTTACAATGTTAGAAATTTGTATTATCTACCTTTTATTTTTTCTTGTGTAAATTATGGTTTATAAAACACGTCAAACAATTTTTCCAAAGTATAAATATAAAGATAATACTGAGGACACCCAACCCTATGTTATTTTGGTAACGATAGATGTGGACCACGCATGCCTTTTGTTCATATTTTCTCACCCATTTCATCAACTCGCTCTTCCTCTCTAATGATATATTTCTTAGTTTTTCTTTTATTTAATTATTTCATATATATACTTAGAGTTTTTATATAATTTTATATTTTTTTTCATTTTTATAATGTATAGTTTTAGATTACATATATTTTCTAAATTTGGATATGTTTATTATAATTTTAATAATATTTTTAAGTTTTATATATATTTATAAAATAAAACGTATACTTTTTTATAAAAATAATGTCATGTGAGTTTAAATTGGATTAAAAAAATATTAAAGTAATTTTTTTTTCAAAACCTTAAAATTTTTTTCTCTAAGTCTTTTGTTTCTTATTTTTTTATTTTTACCTAGCGGCGGTGTTAGGTTTCGAGCTAGCTACCGCCCACCTTTTTCTCCTACCCATCAACTTTTTTTTTCCTTCTTCTTCTTCTTCTTCTTCTTATTCACTCCATACGTATTCTCTCTTTTCAGTTTACAGATCTATTTTGTGGGTATCTTTGTTGTCTTCAAAAATTATGGTGGACAGATGACGGTGCCTATCATCGTTGAAACACCACCGACCACCGACAGTTTCTTTTAAAGAGTGGGTAGCTCTTCGTTGACTTCTTAATCTGTTTCATGATTCGGTTTGACTCGTGCTACCTTAAGTTTTATATATATTTTGTTTGTTTTTTCATTATTTAATAAGCTTTCACTTTTAGAAGTTTTTGTCTACTATTGTAGTACGCTTGTTAGTCTTACTTATGCATGTAGTCTTGCTTTTGTGAGTGATTTTAAGGTTGGTTTTTTCGCCACCCTCTCTAATTTGGAGGATGCTCGGTTCTTTTGCCGATTTATGCCCGTTGCTTTGGACCATCCGAAGCTGATTTTCTTATTATATTAAGTGTTTGGAATCGCTCCTGATATATATGCTTGAGTTGTGATAGAGCCAATTGTCAATGTGTCGTAATATTCTATTGATGCTAAAGCTGAAGCTTTTGTTGTGTTGATGGAGTTTGTCCTTAAGTGTGTACAGCAGATGTTTATTAGTTTTTCCACCAAATTGTATGATCTCATTCATTGAATGAATTAATCAATTTTCCTTTAAATAAAACATATATGTTTTAGAATTCAAATGGTGGATTGAAATTTTCTTTTGATTGAAGGGTTTAAAGTGAGAATTCTTCATTGCATTGTTGGAAATTATTTATTCACGAATTTTTTAAATAAAAATATATTAAAAATTAATATAATAAATTTGTTATTAAAATTTTAATTTCATAAATACAAGTACAACTTTTGAACTCAATAGTTATATACATATAGTACTATATTATAATTAGAGTAAAAAGTCAATCTAAAGTTGTTGTAATTCATTCTTAAATCACGTGTATATTCTCTCAAAATTTATTCTAATTTCATGACGGTATCCTATCTTAGAAGCAACCTAAGTGTGCAGTTGATTACGTCGACTACTTGTATCATTATTTTTATCTCCATTTTTAGATTTAATCTAATTTAGCAAATAATTTTTAAAAAATTTATTTATCTCAAGTTACATTTTAGTAACTTATGTTTGAAATGTTACGTTTTAGTCACTTACTTTATCGTGTTGTAATATTTTAGTCACTAAGTTGCTAATTGTCGTTAACGGTGTAATAGTAAGCTGACGTGGCACGTTAAACAATTGTTTCAAACAAAGATTTTAGGTTAATTTATATAATCAATCCCCATATTTTTTTGTTTTGAGGAATTTAATTTTTTTCTTTTATGTTTTTCAACTTCCCTTTTTTTATCTTTATTTTTCATTCTCTTCTGCTTCTACTTTCATCCCTTCTCCATTTGTTTTAATGTAGTTTTTTTATGCGTTCCATTTGTTAAAACTAGTCCCTATACTTTTCTTTTTTTAAACAATTTAATTTTTCTGAGTGAGGCGAGCTTGTGGACTAATTTTAACAAATGAGAAATATAGAAAAACTACGTTAAAAGAATTGAATAAGGGAGGAAATTAGAGGGAGAAGCAGAAGAGATTAGAAAAAAAAAGGAAAGTTAAAATAACATAAAAGGAAAAAAATTGCTCAAAATGAAAAAAATATAGAGACTAATTGTAGAATTTAACCTAAAATTTTCGTTTGAAATGATGATTTAACGTGCCATGTCAACTTACCATTACACTGTTAACGGCAATTAACGGCACAGTAACTAAAATGTTACAACATGATAACGTAAGTGACTAAAACGTAAAATTTTAAACATAAGTGACTAAAATGTAACTTGAGGCAAATGAAAGTGACTATTTTGATAGTTTACCCTTAAAAAAATAGATGTAAGGAGATGATACCGCATTAACAATATTAACAGGGGCAGAGCTAAGGGGGGATTGGTAGGGGCCCTAGTCCCCCCTAAAATAGAAAATTTCACTTTTAGTCTTTTTATAATTTTAAAAATTTTAAAATAGTATATAGTAAAATTACACTTTGACTCCTTTAAGAATGAGAAAAAATTAATTTAATCTTTTTAAAATTATAAAAATATAAATGATTAAAATGATGAAATTCCACTTTTACTATTATAAAAATATACAACTTTATTTCGGCCCTTAAAAAAATTTTGAATTGACCCCTAAATATTAATATATCTTATTTAAAAAATGTATATCTTATAAAAATGGAGTAAAAATGATGTATTACTTTTAAATATTTTAAAACTTTTTTTATAATGTAAAATAGTAATACATTTATGGTTTCAGCTTATTTTAAAACTACTTATTTATTATATAAAAAGAATGATAAAGGAAAGAAAGGAGCGGCATTAATGTTGCAGACAAGTTGCAGGGGGAAAAAAATTATACATTAATGTTAGAGCTAACGCATTGAATGCGCAATAATGTAATTATGACACATCACCTACTTGGAACGCCAACTTAGAATACCTTTTCATATATATATATATATATATATATTCTTTCTTCCATGAGGAAAACTGTTTTTATGATTTTTTTTAAACAAAATATCTTATAAAAATACAGATTTTTCAAGTATAACATAATCAAAATATAAATACATTTTTAAGTAATCACAAGTATTCAATTATTAATAAATTGATTAAACTACTTAGATTAAGACATATTTATGATAATCACATATGATGAATCTCAAAAGTTTATACATCTTAAATTTAGATATTTAAAACCCAAAATTTCAATCTTTATCTATTCAACTAAGAATTTATTCGCATAATCATATTTTAATCTTTAATTAATGGATGAGAAATGGTCTAAACTACTATCAACTCTAGGACTATTCAAGAATTTCTTCAAATAAGCTTTTATTATGATAAAAGCACCATCGAATTTAGTGGATAAAAAACTAGAATTATATCACGATTTTCTTGACTAAAAAAAGTACAAATATAATAAATACTATATTATGAAAAATTCATATGGATAAAGAAATAGATATAAATATATTTATTAATGTTTAAAATTTGACATGTAAATGTTTTTATGATTAAATTTTTATTGATTTTTTTAAGAAGACAACAACACTGTGGTATTAATATGATTTACTTTATATATTAAAAAAATATTTTATATAAAAATATAAAAAATTATATTTTTATAATAATATAACTAGAAAGATATTTTATTAATTTTTTATAGAGATTGATAAAAATTTAATATAAATATAAATTTTACGAAATTTTTTAGTACTTAAGTCATTGTTTCATTGGAAACGCAGGAATAAAGAAACATTAATGAATGAAAAATGACACCACTATTCAATTTTGAAGATAATATGGATATCTTTCAAAATAAATATAATATGGATAAGCAGTCGTGAATTCAGAAATATAATTTAAAGAGTTAAAAATTATTTTTAAGAGTCAAAATTAAATTATATATTTTTATAATAATAAAAATATAATTTTATCATTTGAATAGTTTATAGTTTTATAATTTTTAGACGATTAAATTAAAATTATATTATTTTTAATTTTATTATTATTAATTTAAAATTTTATAAATTATAAAGAATTTAAATAAAAAAATTTCATTTTAAGAAGAGTTGGCACCTATAGCTTTCATATCCGTCCTAATTAAAATATGATAGGAAAAAGGTTAATATTAATATATTAACATTTATATAAAAATAAAGACAGTTGAGAACAATTAATAGGCAGCCTTCTTATTTAACACGAAATCAAAGTTGGATATATGAAGAAAAATCATACTCACCTTATTTAGCTAACATTGGTCATAAATAATTATACTTATTTTGTCTAATACTGATTTAGATTATGTGACTTTTACCAATTCATTCATATGGGTAATGAGAAAATATTTGTGAAAAAAGTCTCTCTTGTTTAGGAGCTTAAACCAAACAATTATGAAATTAATGATTGCAATATTTGTGTTCCTTTGGTAAAAATGGCTATACTTTGTTGGAATATGAAATAGAAATTGAATGAGCATTGGCCAAGAGATTGCCAGCCGACCTTATACTATACCAAATTACATTAGTTTTTCTTGTTGACGAGAATTAAATTCTCAACAGGGTTTGAAAAAAGAAATTCCCAAAACGACGAGTAAGACCAGTTCAAGATTCCATAAACAAATTCCACCATTTTTTTTAAACACCTGTTTACACGACATAGAATTCAAATAAAACGAAATGTAGAGATAAATTTGATGAATGTCTTAGCATTGTCTCACAAGGGGACAACGATCGCACTCCTACTTCCTCGACAAATTCACCGCCAAACTGCTTTACATTAAAACTAATGTTAAGAAAATTATACCAAGGGAAAGTGTCAATGACCAATGCTTGGTGTGGCTTCTTGCAAGTGGTGTTTTTATTTCAACTGCCGCATCCCACTTTCATTCTTCTGATATCGAAAGCTTTGTTGCTTTTATAAGTATTGATTGTTTTTCGGAATCTTGATCAGAATCGTACTTAAGAAAACTTGCGTATCTGAAAAAGAAATAAAAAAATAGAATTAAAAGTTTTGATTGAGTTTTCGAAAATTAAAAATAATAGAAATAAATAAAGTTGAGGAAATTGTGTTCTTATAAAGAGATTCTAGCCACCAGTTGTCTCGATCTGCCTTGGATTCAATCTTCAGCTTTTAGGTGATCATTCTGAAATAGAATAAGCCAGTTATATTGGAAGAGGACGCCTACGACCACCAACTCCAAGAATTTAGACTTACAATTTTAGCAAAACTTGACTCTAGCCAACAATCGCTTCTGTGGGATTATCTTATGTTAAATCATCACTTCTCAATGACAAATCCTACGCCATTTTGTCTCTTGGGCTTGCAAACCTTCGACACATTAAGCTAACGAACCAACTATACAACCTTCTCAAAATATACAAAGCGGCCACCTTTGCACATGTTGAAAAGATCATCTTTTAAGGGATATGGATGGAAACGTCATCCCCGTAATACGGAGTAGCGATGAATATTCGTTGAGAAGGCTAAGTACGGGTTCTAAGCCTCAAGAACCTTTTTTGGGGAATTTTGACAATATTCGGCTAAATAGATTTAGTGGCTCGTAATTTTTTTGGGAAAAAAAGAGACTAAACTTGATGGGGAGAGAGTATTTACAGAAAAAAAAGGATGTGAAACTTGTGTTACTCCATCCCCTATTTAGAAAAGATAGTCTAGTCCTACTTAAATTCTAAAAAATAAATACAAATAATTAAATATAAATAAAGATAAATAAAAATAAATTCTAAAAATCTAACTAATAATCCTTAATAATTATCCTAATATAATTGGAATTAAAATAGAGTCTTGTGATAAAATTTCTTCTTTTGCACTTTAGCTCTTATGTTGTCCATGCTTGCATTTTTTGCACCACCTTTTTCCTTATGTTGCATGTTGGCCCATTTTATCTTTAAATTCGTGATTTTTTCACTTAAATTTCTTTTTACCTCTAATTTAGTCTCTAAAAAATAAAACTATAAATAGCTTAAACTAGTAGGATAGTACTCAAAATAAATATATAACTAATACATACAAATATGTGATTTTAGAGTATTCTATGTTTGGCGTGGCTTCTTGCAAGTGGTGTTTTTATTTCAACTTCCGCGTCGGACTTGCATTCTTCTGATATCTGACAGCTTTGTTGCTTTTATAAGTATTACTATGGCTCACACTACCACTCAAAAACATGCATGGGTAAAAGGTATTCACACCTTTTCCTCCAATATATTGGATATTTTCGACCCATCCCTTTCGTTTCCCTTCCCACAATTACCATATTATTTAAGCTTTACACCTAATGGACCCTGCTCCCCTCATCAAATTGGCCCTTTAATTCTTAACTCAACTTGCTCTGGGGGTTTTTAAGAGGCTTACAAAAGCTGTTAGCATTACAGTGTTTTATCTGTATTGACAAGGGGAAGATGAAGTTCGGGAAGGAATTCGCGTCGCAGATGGTGCCGGAATGGCAAAATGCGTACATGGATTATGAATACTTGAAGACTCTTTTAAAAGAAATCCAACGTTTCAAGCATAGGACGAAGCCACCGTCTACTGGTTTAAAACGAAAACTTACACTTTATAGAGCTTTCAGTGGGCTAACGCAGAAGAACCACCACAACCCCACCAGCCCTTCTTCTGCATCACCCGATATCGAAAGCCAACCCATTCTGGTAAACTCCGTCGAACGGAACGGTTCTGAAAGTTACGAAACCACGTTCCTTATGTCGTCGGATGAGGGGGGAGAGTATGAGCTGGTTTACTTTAGAAGGCTTGATGATGAGCTGAACAAAGTGAACAAATTTTATAAGGATAAGGTGGAGGAAGTGATGAAAGAAGCAAATGTTTTGAACAAACAAATGGATGCTTTGATTGCTTTTAGGATCAAAGTTGAGAATCCCCCGGTGAATTTCGATAGGTCCGTCGAGATGACTCGTCTTGCTTCCGACATTGCTGTTTCCACTGCATCACTGTCGGTTCCTACTACTCCATCTGGGGGTAGATCAAAGAGCAGTAAGTTGCAACTTACAATTATATTTATATCGAGAATTATCGTAAAAATAATTAATTGAACTTCAACCTGTTTGATGTGCAGAAAGAGCTGCTCACTTGGAAGCCATTGAAGAAAGCATCCATGGACAAACTGAAGATGATAAAGATGATGAGAAAGAGATGGAAACTCCAGTTCAGGAGCCAAAACCGCCGAAACCCAAAATCAAGGGGGTGAAGCCCGCACCGCTAGAAGTACTAGATCGGGTGAAGATGAACAACACTCTCGAAACTCCTCGTTCCACCATTAAAGGTGTTCTGCAGGTTCCAAAACAGGCGGAGATGAGTTTCAGTAGGGAAAATCTAAGAAAAGTTGAAGATCAACTCAAGCGGGCTTTCGTTGAATTTTACCAAAAGCTTCGCCTGCTTAAAAGTTACAGGTACATAACTGGCCAGGCTTAATTTATTTCATCGTTAGGTCTTATTACTCAGTTTTTGTTTTTCCTGGAACTCAACAGCTTTTTGAATACCTTGGCATTCTCCAAAATCATGAAGAAGTATGATAAGATCACATCGAGAAGTGCATCGAGATCTTACATGAAAATGGTGGATAACTCCAACCTTGGTAGCTCTGATGATATTACAAAGCTGATGGAGAGAGTTGAAGCTACATTCATCAAGCATTTTTCCAATGCCAATCGTACTAAAGGGATGAATATCTTAAGACCCAAAGCCAAAAGAGACAGGCATAGGGTAACTTTTTCAACTGGTAAGATTTCTGTTGTTGTTGAAAGTGGCTTTTTTCTTAATAAAAATAATATAAAAAATTAATTAATTATAAAAATGGGATGGGAGAAAATTATTTACAAAAATTTTGTGTTGCATAACACACTTGCAGCACAGCACCTTTCAATTTTTCAGTAAATCATTACAATTTTTTTTATTAATGCCGCTACTACGTAGACAGCATAAAAATATATCTTTTAAAATATTTGTTTTTTCACGAAAAAAATTAAATAAAAATTTATTAGAAAACACCTTTTGAAGTAAAAAAAGAAAAAGAAAAAAGAAGTCTACTACGAAAACAAACAGCTAAAGATAAAAAAGAAACTTCTCACTAATAGATCTTAGCAAGTCTTTTAAAGCAGGAAAGGGAGTGTTATCCCCCCACTTATCTCTTGTCCTGTTAAATTGAAAAAAAGTGTATGTCAAAAATCACCATGTATGTAAATGATAGTGTATAATCTCAAAAGAGAAGTAATTGACAGTCTCAAAAATAAGTGAGATATTTTTTAAACACTCATTTACAAAAATATATATATATATTTTATGGTATATGTACACGAAAATATAAGTATTTTAAAAAATATATATATTAGTATTATATGAGACAATAACAATACCAATAATTTTTTTTTAAAAAGGATCATTATAAACTAATAATTGACTGAAAAATTAAGTGGTGTCATTAGTGTGTCAGAAGACACCGATTTGCATTATACCGAAACAATCTATTTTCATAAATATTTTTTCTTCCAACCTAATTTTATAATTAATTATTTTTAATATTATTTTTTATAACAAAGGGGTTGAAAGTTGATGTTCTAAACTATCATTTTCTTTTTCTTCACACACGATTTCCGCTCTAAACTATATACCTTTTTTCATTTTAGTATTTAATTTTTTTCCCTATTTTATTACCTAAATTTTCTCTGTTATCCTTTAACGGACGTACTGTTGACTGACGATGTCAACATTGACCTGCGTTGACTGAAAAATTGTAAAAACATGTACGAATTATTTAAAACTGTAAAAATATTTTAAAATTATGAAAAATTATTAGAAAGTATAAAAATATGGATTTTTCCCAGCATTTTAAATAATTTTACAATTTTAAGAATCTTTTAAGTCTTTCTTAATTTTCACGATTTTTGTAATAAATTGTAAATTTTTTATAACTTTTAATAATTTTTTATTTGATCAAGGTAAATCAACAATCAATAGCTGATACATGATACGTTTTGATTGGTTGAAGGTTTTTTAAACACTATTAGTTTTAGAGGCAAAAAAATATAACGAAACAATAATTTAAGTATCAAAATGAAAAAAAAAGTTTAAATATAAATTTAAAAAACAAATAAATTTCAAGAGCCAAATCCTAAATAAAACTTTTTTGGAAAGAAATTTTAGTGTACTACTAATAATATATAATTTTACACACTCAACTGGATGCATTTTAAAAAAAAATTACAGGATATTGACAGAATCCTGTGTTAATGTATTCCCTGATTACGTCTTTCTCAAAAAATTCAGGTTTTCTGGCTGGTTGCATGGCCTCTCTTCTTCTAGCCCTTATAATGATCGTTCGGCTCCGTAGAATCATGGATAGTAGAGGGAGGACTATATATATGGAAACCATGTTTCCCCTTTATAGGTACTTACAACTCTTTCTTCTTATCAAAATGCATACATGTTAAAAACAAATACTTGAAGAAATTAACAAGTTGTGATTATCCGGGTTACAGTTTGTTCGGATTCATTGTTCTACACATGCTGATGTATGCAATTGACATTTTCTACTGGAGAAAGTACCGAGTGAATTACGCCTTCATATTCGGTTTCAAGCCGGGAACCGAATTAGGCTACCGAGAAGTTCTTCTTCTGAGCTTCGGCCTTGGAATATTAGCATTAGCTGCTGTGCTCTGCAACCTTGACATGGAGATGGATCCCAAAACAAAAGACTATAAAGCTTTCACCGAGCTTCTTCCCCTACTCTTGGTCCTGGTAATTAAAAAAAAAAAATCACTCGATAATCAATATATATACACTCAACATTTTGGTCCCATTGATCATCAAGCAACACCGTATGTTTTTGCAGGTTCTACTTATCATCCTGTTCCTGCCATTCAAAATCTTGTATCGAACGAATCGTTTCTTCTTCCTTACATGCTTGTTTCACAGTATCTGCGCTCCACTATACAAGGTCACACTGCCTGATTTCTTCTTAGCTGATCAATTAACTAGCCAGGTACAAGCCATTAGGAGCTTGGAGTTCTATGTTTGCTACTACGGATGGGGAGATTTTAAACACAGGGAAAACAAGTGCAGAGACAGTAATGTGTTTGCGACTTTCTACTTCATCGTGGCGGTGCTTCCCTACATGGCTCGTCTTCTCCAGTGCCTACGCCGCCTGTTCGAGGAGAGAGATCCGGTCCAAGGATACAATGGACTCAAATATTTCCTCACCATCGTAGCCGTTTGCCTGAGAACGGCTTACTACGTTAACACGGGGATTGGATGGAGAGTAATAGTTGGGATAGTGTCGGCCATTGCAGCAATATTTTGTACGTACTGGGACTTCGTGTATGACTGGGGACTACTAAACCGACAATCCAAGAACCCTTGGTTGAGAGACAAACTCCTTGTTCCTCACAAGTATATATATTTTGGAGCCATTGTGAGTTTATCCGAGTTAACATACATTAGTTTGTCTGAGTAACATAGGATATGGTCATCATCCCACCACGAATAGCTAATCAGCTCCTCACAAATTACTTGAATTTCAGGGTTTGAATGTGGTGCTGAGATTTGCGTGGCTCCAAACTGTGTTGAATTTCAAGTTTGATTTGCATCGAGAAACGCTGGCTACTCTTGTCGCCAGTCTTGAGATCATTCGTCGTGGCGTATGGAATTTCTTCAGGTAATCCATACTATATAATGCTCGTATTATGATTGTGTAACTCTACTATGCTGAAATTAAGAGTTCAGTCCCCATAATTTAGCATAATTTCACCCTCCAACTCTCATAATAATAATATTATTATAAACACAATTATCAATTTCAGTTAAAAGGAGGGAGATCTGGAGCCCTTATATTATGAGTTAGATTGCATTTTATCCTTTTATCAAAAGAAATAAGCAAATTGATCCATATACATTGGTTTGAAGAGCAAATTGGTCATTCAATTAAAAATTTCATCCATTTCTGCTATTAAAAATTAGTCTTTGTATATTAGCATGAGGTACATGTGGCACGTGGCACGTTGCATGCCATTGTCTTATTATTTCGTCAACTACATCATTTTTTAACAGTACAAATGGATAAAATTTATAATAGAAATGATTAATTAACCCTTTAATATAATATAAGGGACTAATTTGCTCAGTTTTTGTGTTGAGGGGGCAAATTGCAATCTAATTCTTTGTACGGAAACTTTCTTAATACTTTTACCAAGAAAGATCAAATTATGTCAACTTGAAATTTAAATTATTGCATAGTAAATATACCAAAATAAAAATCTGAGCCATATATATCCATTTAAAAGTAGTTCAATTAATCTTTTATGACGCTTCCTTTATACGAATTCTACTGCATCAGGTTGGAAAATGAGCATTTGAACAATGTTGGGAAGTACCGAGCATTCAAGTCCGTACCGTTGCCGTTCAATTATGACGAGGACGATGACAAAGATGATTGAGTTTGTTTTGCTCACCATCTCGGCCGTGACACTGCATAGATGGGCCTCGGCTTTAATCTGCTATTCATTAAACTAAAAACCCAATGAAGGCAAGATTTGGATGATTTGACACAGACTTGGGGGCATTGCCTGAACTGGATTGTATGATCAAGAAAGTATGATGTTTTATTAGAGCTAATGGTTTGGCTAATTCTTTGTTTTTTTTTTTTTGTTTTGGTTTGTTTCAAAATCCATGGCTAACATGGAAAATATATACTAATAGTAATAAGTGGTTTATGAAGAATGACATTTGTAAATGAGGTCAATTTAATGAAGCACACCATAAATATAACCTTATTTAAAGATACTACACTTTATCTATATTTATATTAATTGTCATTCCACTGATTTCCAGCACTTAATTGTTGACACATACAATATGTGCTAATATAATTATTACTTATGTTGATATCACGTATTTATAGTATAATTTCCATTTTGTTTTATTAGTTAATGGTAAAATTACACTTTAAATACCTTAATTTTTTAGTTCTAAATATCAATATATTCTAAAACTTATTTTTACATAAAATAATTAATTGCTTCTATGCCATTTTTTTTATGATCAAATTGCATTTTAGTCATCATACTGTTAAAAAAATACAATTTAATCTTCACTAGAAGTGTTTATAGGCTAGGTTGGGTTTAGGCTAAGCTTAAACATTATATTAACACACTTTATACTTGTTCAAGTTTAACTTGGCCCAGATATGACATAAAATTTTGACCAAGCCTATCTATATTTGTAAATGGCTAACCAAACTCATTTTAGTTTCACGCATTTTTTTAAAATTTTAAAAATACTTATATTATCTTTAATTTAATATTTAATAAGTTTATATATTTTTCATTTATTAAAATATATATATATAGGCATGCTAATTTTTTTAAAAATATTTACATTATTGTATTATATTGTAGATTAAAGTTTTGTATTATAAATTACACAATATATAAAAAATAACAGATGCAATATATTTAACATAGAAAATGAGTCGGTTAGGCCTTCAATGTTCGATCCCAAGCTCATCCATATTTTAAATAGGCCTAATTTTTTTTATCAAATCTCATTTTCCGAGTCTTATATTTTTATCCGAGTTCACCCAAATTTCAGACGGACCTTTGGACTTGGACGAATAACCCGACTCGTGAATAGATGTAGGCCCAATTTAACATTACTTCTTAGAAGCACTTCTGAGACAAAAAACACTTTTGAGATAAAAAATATTGCTAAATAATATGCTTTTGAGCTTTTCAAAAGTGCTTTTAGGACAAAAAAAATATTTTTTAAAAATACTTTTTTTTGCCAAAAGTAGAAGTAGAAAATTTAGTTTTTACTATAAAGTGCTTTTTAACCCAAAAGTACTTTTGAAAAGCAATGCTAAACTAGTCCCTAGTCCTTACCAATAATTCACTTTTCATATTTCCCCTTCCTGATGCCTAATTTACTACTGACTTGGAAATTTTTGGATAGTTGTCACCTTAACTCTCATCTATCTTTTAAGGCAAAAAGAAAAGGGATAAATTTAAAAAGTTAAGATTTAAGTGACAACAGGCAAAACTTGAGCTCCAAGATGCAATGTCTGGGTTTTTTGTAAGCTCAAGTTTTCTTTTGCTTAGGCATATAAATTTTTATATATTAACTTTATTTTTTAATATCTCATCATTAATTATAAATTAGTTACTAGAGAATTTACACATATTCGACTCATACTTTATTTAATAATTGAAGCCCAATGGGCCTTAACCAAATTAGATCACTTTTAATTTGAACTAACATTATATGATAGTAAATAATAACATGTAATTATTCTTATTATATATGTGATGTTCATATTTTCCAACAATCTCCCACTTGGACCACATGTATACTAATTACTTATAATTGCATGTCATTATATAACTTTATGAGCTCCGTACTTTACTATCAAATCCAAAATGTATTTCAAGCAATCTCATCCAATAATTATATTAACATAAAACCAAGTCAACTTTCATTACATATATATAGCTAAATCCATCCTTGATCACATATATTAGCAACCAAATGGCATAGATTAAGTATGGATGTGTAGCATAGAAATTACATGCAATGTGATTAAACATGTCTATTTCCATCTGACCCTCTTTAACCTTAGCAAAATCAAAGTGTGAATAAACCAAATAAACGTTATTTTTGCAAAAAATAACCTTAATATTCGTAAACTGAAATAACTGAAATTGTGTCTATAATAGAAAATCATTTAAATTACAAACTCCTATTAAAATTGAATATCTAGAAATGACATTACACCCATATGAGTAATGTGCTTATAAAAACCTTGGATGGTAGTCCCTTAGTAAGCGAATCCACAATTATGAAGTTTATCCCAATATGCTTTATAGGTACCTAACCACCCTAAACTCTTACTTTAACAACCAAAAATTTGAAATCTATGTGTTTTGACTTTGATGTGCTCCCATTGTTATTAGAATAATTGACTGCAACTTTTTGTCACAATTTGCACTTTAGTGACAATTTTGCATCCATATTCCATAAAAATCGAAGTATGTATACATGACAATCTCTAACTTATTAGACCTTTGATATGTGAGCATTTAATGTTTTGTTTTCTAAAGATAATGTATAAATTTTTTGGTTGTTTTCCAATGATCCATACCTGAATTGTTCAAATATTTGCACAATATCCCAAAAATGTACGCAATATCCAAACGTATACAAAACCAAAACATACATTAGACTTCCCACTATTGAAATGTAATGAATCTTATGCATTTTTCTAATATCAAATTATTCTTGATTTAACTTATTACTGGCAAGCAGTATATCATTAACATTGCCACATCCTGAAAATCGGGTTAGAATAAATTGGGTAAGTGAAACCAATAGTGGTCACGCCCTATATTAAATTACGGTTGAGAAAATTATGACAAATAATTTAATTTGGTTCAGTGGTTATGTGATATGTATGTATATGAGAGGTTCTAAGCTCAAATCTTAGCTCTTGGAAGTTTGTTCAATTTTTTTAGCTAAATTCCTATCCCTAATGTTTTGACTTAAATTTTATTTCTGTGCAAGTTATGACAAAATGAGTGTAACACCCCTAACTCGTAACCGTCGCTAAATTAGGGTTATGAAGTATTACCGTACAATCAGAACATTTAACATACATTTCATATATATAACCATAAACATATTATAACCCAATCATTCACATGCATATCATCCCTAGATTGAGCATTCGAGGCCCTAAAAATACCTTAGAAACAATTCAGGACCAATTTGAAATCATTTGGAAAATTTAAGAAAAAGTTAAAAAATTTTGACTACCGAGGTCACACGGTCATGTGCCTCATACGGCTGAGACATACGCCCATGTCCCAGGCTGTGTCCCAGCCCATGTCCTCACCCGTGTAATTTTCAAACTTGCCCCACACGCCTGTGTGCTAGACACACGACTGAGACACACGCTCATGTCTCAAGCCGTGTGGACTAAAATTCACCTACAAACAAGCCCTTTCAAAACCATTACAAGCAGAACCATTCAAACTATCTAAGCACACTTTAAAAAGGGACCTTAAGAAACATCAAAACACAATAAAACATGCTGAAAAACATATCAAAATAAACATTTTAAGTGCCTAACCAATGTGCCCTCATTGACACCACATTTAAATCATCCATCAACACCAATATACCATTCATAGATACCTTAAATAAAGTTCAAGCATTCAATAATTGAATATAGTAAATGCATAAACTATACTAATCATTCTCAACCAATTATCTACCAAAAAGGCTCAATAAATAAACTTTCCTTCATTTACTAAACAAGCATCACAAGTTTAATACCAAAATGACCAAATCATTTAAGCAAACACTAATTGAAAGCATTTACATATTAGTTCCAAACATGTATTTACAATCATCTTTAACTTATAGATCTATATTCCCTAGGACTTACTAAAAAAAATGACATTATCTTAATATTGACATCCTAAGTACATGCCAAGACTTAAAAGAAATACATCACCAACATTGATTACGGGATTTGTCATGGATGCTGAGATGTAGAACAACAATAATACCTAACCAATGTATAAATAACTCATGATCTCAATGTATCCCACTTTCAACTATTATCCATAATTTACATTTCACAACATATAAATAATCTCATGAACTGTTATACCTTACCAAAATACATAATTCAAAAAATGGCACCTGGTGCCAAACTGTTAGACCGTGATTAAGATTTTGCGCCCAGCGCTAGTCATTTATCTCGACGAAATCATTTGTGTGCCCAGCGCTAGTCGAACGAGTTGACAAATAATTGCGCTTAGCGCTAGTCGGATTGTAACGCCCCAAAACCCGACCTAAAAGTTTTGGCTAAATTTTGAAGGTCACATTGATCACCGAAGTGATCGTAGGAAAAATAAAAAATTTACCACAGGAAAACATTACAGCATTTCAGTTGTGTAAAAAGTTTAGAAATAAAGTCTCGTTATAAAAAAAAACTTCTCTCTAAAGAAAACCATCTATGAAAAGCCCAAATTAAAACTGTACCACAATTTTTATAACCGTTTACATTTCAAAACCATTTACCAAAATAGCAATCGAAAGAAGACTCTTAAACATGTTTTCTTATTGAGACTGTCCGAGGCCTTCGTGTACCAGGTCCAAGCTTCAAAAGGTACAAGTAAGTACCTGAAAAGGGGAACACTATCGGGGTGAGCTAGTCAAGCTCAGTGTGAGTTTAAGACATGAATAATAACAAAATTACAGGAAACAGTTCGATAGCGAAACATACTTACAGAGATTCACGAAATCAGAAAGTAAACTAAGAACCAATGTCCTACTAGGACATAACAATTTAGGCACACCATGTACACACAGACACTCAGTCACAAATGCCAATCGATCAGAAAAAATACAGATAAATAATCTATACCTATTCATTTAAACAGATGCGTATGAATGCAATAAAGTATTTAAAAAAAAACCCACCCTCCTAACCAAAACACCTCTCCGTCCTCCGATCACTCCCCAAAAGAGTTGTTTAAGCTCATCCAACCAAACACACCACATAGGACCTCGAAAGGCCCATCCAACCCTACACACCATGTATGTGGACTAAGACACTCAGATAATAATATGCAGCAAGGCTAGCGTATATGTCATGTAATGCATTGCGGTAAATCACCGTATAGGCATGTTGCTGTTAAACTGCCAGATATGAATCAGTCTTCCTTCTCTTCACAACCAGCCCAAAACTTATTTTATGCAAGTTCATGTATGCTTACAACCTGACAGAATCAGTGAACACATTAATAGCCAGTCAGACAGAAATAGACATGCACATACCTAACTAATCGGGTTTAGATTCAGATATCTCACACAACAATCACAAATAACACATAAATCAGAGCCCAGATCATAGTATTAACTATCCTCAATACAACCCAAATTTATAATAATTTCACATCAAATCCTTGCATTTTTACTATTTCAATAATTTAGTCTCTAATCGGTAAATTCATCAAAATTACTTAACAAAATACTTTTAAATATCAACCAACATTTCAAATTCATCATTTAATATCTAAAATCACATAGATTCATTAATGGAAACATTCAATAACTTTAACAGTTTAAAAATCAAAGGTATGGGCTAGCTAGACCTAATTGCAACGATCTTAAATGTAACGCCCCAAAATCTTAAGAATGTGTTTGTGAAAATCTGTAGTAATTAATTTCTGTATCTGTAGTTCTGTGCTCTGCTTCTGTGTTTAAGGTCTAGAGTTCGAGTAGCATTACTAAAATGTTTTGTTGTTATAGAATCAACCCACAAGCATGCATTACTCGCTTAAGTTCAATTCTTTGTGAAAGGGTAACAAGAATGAGCCTATTGGTTTATTGGTTAAGCATCTGTCTGTATTCTGTTTGGTACCGAGTTTGAATCTCATATTATGCGTAGGGAGAATATTTTTGTTAACCGCTGGAAGTCTGGATGGAAGTTAATTGACAATCAATTAACGTTAGTTCTTTTCCATTTTTTTCTTCTCTTTCGTTTTCCCTTTCTTCCTTTATTTTATTTCTTCTTTTTTTCCTTTTTCCTTTTTAATTGTCATACGGAATTCAGACTAATTCATGTTACGCTATTAGCTTTCGCTGTTGGGAGGTTATAGAGTAAGTTTTAATCTCAATTCGTTAAATCTTCAGGTTTCTTATCTTATATTTCATTGAATAAATTGAAATGGTTGTTTGAATGAGTTGCGAGAGTCTCTGATAGTCAATCGTTTGTTTCCCCTAATAGGCGGGGATATTGAGAATAGCAAACCCTATCATGTCAATTCGAGTAATCGTTGTTGATCTTCTGTAAGTATGAATTTTGTTAAAAGTTGTGTCTAAACTTTCGACATAAGTATTTTGGGAATAACTGTGCATTGCTGTTGATAAATTTGATTGATTGAGTTATTGAATGGTCATTTTAGGCTCTTAAACTCCTCCACTTTGTTACTACTTTGGAATCGCCTCAGGTGCGTATCGGAAACTTTACTTTTAAAGTTTCGAATCACCAAAAGTAAAGGCTATCAATGTCACATGGCCAGGCACAAAGGTGTGTGGCTAAGCCATATGTGCTACACGGGCGTGTAGAAGGCCTATGAACGACCATGTAACTCACTGTTCATTATATAAAACCACATGGCCAGGGACACGGGCGTGTGCCCAGGCCGTGTAAATCACTGTTCATTGTATAAACCATACGGCCAGGGACACAAGAGTGTGCCCAGGCCATGTAACTCACTGTTCATTGTATAAACCACACGACCAGGGACACGGGCATGTGGCCAGGCTGTGAAACTCACTATTCATAGTATAAAACCATATGGCCAGGGACATGGCTGTGTGCCTAGGCCGTGTGACTCACTTTTTGTACTTAAAATCTACATGGTCAAGGCATATGGGCGTATGCCTGGGCTGTGTGGCAGTATGCTGGATCCGAGAGCTATTTTTGAGGCCGAAAAGGTTAATTAGCTTTGGTATTGGTTTTCTCGATATATGAATGACTGGATTTACATACATGACACTAATCTCTGAGTCACATACTTGAATGTGCATTGTAATACTACTCTGTTATTGAACTACTGTATTAATTATGTAATGTATTGGTATGACTGAACATGTGATATGGGCTACTGTATTCTTCATTAACATGTGATGGGAGATTGTGAAGAAGATGGGTGTCTATATTGAAATCGTGGTTATGCCACAATAAGTAACATTCTGATTCTGGCGCTTGTTGCTTATTGAACTAGCAGCTAAGCTGCATTTCTGTGAAAGTATTACTGAGCACTATAAAGGTGTGTAGGGATGGATAGGCATTAAATATCTATAATGATGTGATGGGGTGGCTGAATTTGGTGTGTAGTGGATGGAATAGGGACATTGCATTTGAATCTGATTTGAATTACTTTTGAATTGGAATAACATATATATGTAAAATCTCTGCTCTGAACTTAGAACGAACATGCCTCCGTGTTGAACCTAATCTCTGAACTGGATATTCTTTATAAGTTACCAATGTTGCGTTACATTCCTTTTGATGCACTGAGATCATATCTCACTTTGTTACTGTTTAAATTTTAGGTGGTAATCAGACTTGATTGGGTCGATTTCATGGAAGCTCGGTCCATTGTTAAACGATGTTCCTAGCATAATTACTACTAGTAGGAGTATTTGTCTTATGATGTTATGAATTTAGTAGAACTGTGTGTTCAAATTACTGTCGTGTTGATTATTATGTGACTTTTGGTTTACTTTGGTTGCTTTATGGTTGTGTGATATTTGAAATGCTTGATGTAACTCACGAACTTGGTCTGAATGTTTAGTCCGGGTTTAGGGTGTTACATTAAAAACATAAAAAAATTATTAGAAACAGGGCTAAAACGGACTTATATGCATACATGGAAGCTTGGTCGAAGCTTCAAGGTCTAACAATAGTTTCTTTCTGCTTTCAATTCGATGAGGAAGACATGAAAATGATGATAATAACTTTTATTTTTATTTTAGACATGAAAATGATGATAATAACTTTTATTTTTATTTTATTTAATTTAATTATAAAATTACTATTTTAACCCTGGTTAATAATTAAATAAAACACCAAATCCATTCCCATATTAGCCCCCTAACTCCTTAAATGGTTTAATTACCATTTAAGTCCCTTTTCCTTTATTCAATAAACCATTTAATCACTCAAATCAAATAGTGCTCAAATTTGACATTTTTTACGATTAGTCATTTTTAATTAATTAACTATCGAAACATTAAAATTTTTCAACAAAACTTTAATATGGCCTTTGTAACACTTCATAAATATTTATAAAAATATTTACTGCTCGTTTTATAGAAACGAGGTCCCGATACCTCATTTTATAAAACCACTTGATTTTAGGATCTTACCACTTGAATTTAATAAATCATTTATATAACACAAATTACCTTATCAAAAACCTTTTTAAAACCATATTTGACTTGTAAATATTAAAGAATAATATTTACAAACTTACTCGTCGAATTTGTGCCCTCGAAACCACTATTTTCGACACCACTGAAAAACGAGTCGTTATAATGAGCCTACTGGTTTGATGGTAAGGTGTTAGCTTACCTTTAGGTCTTGTGTTTGAATCTTATGTTGCGCACGTTTGGATTGTTTTTGCTTCGAATTTTGTTGGGAAGTAGAGTTCAACTTGAATTAAAAAAAATCAATTGGATAAATCTTTATTTATTTTTATTTTAATTTGTTCCTAAATCCTTATTTTCTCTCAGTCATTAACTATCCGCTTCCCTCTATTCCCTCACGTTAATTTTGTTTTCTTTTCTTCATGTTCTTCATTTCTTTCTTTCCTTGTTTTATTTTGTTCTTTTGGTTCCTTGAGATTCTTTGCTCACATTCCTTGTTGGGTTGTGCATGCTGCCGTTTTATGTTTCTTTTTTTTTTGTGCTCAATAACCACTCTTTGATCGTTTCAAGATGGTGTAAGTCCTGTTGAACTAATTTAGATTACTTTGCTATTAATCATTTATTGATCAAGATAGGATTATGTTTATGTATAACTGTAACACCCTATACCCGGACTAGACGTCCAGACCAAGTCAGGAAAGTTACGTCACTTGTATTAAAATTCATACTATCATAACACAGTCGAATGAACCATTCATGCATAACATTCGTGATAAATAATAGTTAAAACATATAATCTTCATAAATTCCATAAAACATGAATCTCTAGTGGTAATGCTTAAAAGAAAAGATAAAGTTTGACCGAGCTCCTGTGACCCGACCCTATCAAGTCTGGGAATTTCCTGATATCCGGCCAAAAATCGAATGAGTTGTGAACTCAGTGCGTAACCGAAGTTAGGTTGTTCAGTGATATTCATTTATAAATTAGTTATCTTTAGATATTTGGTTCAGTACAGTACTATTTACAATTCAGATTCAGAACAGATCAGTTATACACCAATAGACAGTTATATATGCGTTTTCTTATATATATATATATAGCAGATCGGATTCAAATGCAATTATTCCTAAACCCCATCCGCTACACACCATCTTCGACCATTCAATCACATCGTTATGAACGTTTAATGTCCATCAAACCCTACACAAGGTGAAGTGTCTTTTTGACATGTTTATAGTAACACAACTTAGCTACTGTATCTTAATGCGTCAAGCGCAGAATCAGAATTATACACATAGTGGCTTAACCACTGATTCAGAGTAGGTTACCTCATTCTTCACAACACCCCAACCCATGCATATGTAGAGTACAGATATTCACAACACAATACAATTATATCATTCATGTGTTAGTTACAGAGTATTAGAGAGTTCTCACTCAATCCAGTTCAGATCATTTATACAATGGGAAAACACTATTAATCATAGACCACATTTACAGCTTCAACAATGGGTTTCGGCCTCCTTATACTGCCACACGGCCATGTCCTTGCCCATGTGGCTCACATGGCTTGGGCACATGCCCATGCCCTCTGCTCGTGTGGTTTTAACCTATAAATAGAGAGTTGCACGGCTTAGACACACGATCATGTCCTTGCCCATGTGACTCATACGGCCTGGGCACACGCTAGTGTGCTTACCCGTGTGGTCTTAAGACACAAATAGTGAGTTACACGGCCTAGGCACACGCTTGTGTCTTATACTCGTGTGAACTCTACACTATTTTGGCCACACATGGCTTGGACACATGCCCGTGTTCCTGCACGTGTGGCACCAATTTGATGAACCGTGAGTTACAAGGCCGATCACACAGTAGACCACACGCCCGTGTGGCTCACACGACTTGGTCACACGCCTGTGTGCCTGGCCGTATGGCACCAACAGTCGCCATTTTTTAGCGACCAAAACTTGCAAAATTGAGGTTTTCGATACGCATCTGAAAAGATTTCGAAGTGACAGAAATCCTAAAGATCCTCGAAGCCTAAAACAAGTATTTAGTAACACAATTTAGTTGATTAATCAACAAACTTCCCGATTACTCACTTAATACCTACGTCGAAAGTTTTGACACTAAACCTTAAGATATCCCAAACTTACCGAAACCTCAGCAGTAATCACATAGATTATATTGTTGTAATTCCTTATCATTAATAGCCTTGCCTGCTAAGTAAAAACACACTCATTTAGAAAAGATTCTCGAACTCTAAAAAATCCTCCGTTCTAAATAATTTACAAAATGACAAATTTCACGGAGACACTCGCATTAACAGTTACTTACCGACAGCCTTATGACCATGACTAACAATAGAAATTCTGTTAATCCCGTAACCCCTCACCACTTCTGGTTAACAATAAAAATATAGGAACGAAAAGAAGAAGAACAAAAAAAAGAAAAATGGGAAGGAAGAAGAAACTATCGTTAAATTAATTCCTTAACTTCCAAGCAGATTTCTAACATATAACAAAAACATTTTCCTAACGTATATGATGGTATTCGAACTTGGAACCAGACAAAATTCAGATAGATGCTTAACTAGTGAAACAGCAGGCTCATTTTTGTCGTAATTTCACACTGAATCGAACTTAAGCGGGTTACGCATGTTCATGGGTTATTTTTAAAACTAACAAAACCTTAATGATGTGACTCAAACTCTAGACCTTAAACACAAAAGTAGGGCACAGAGCCTCATATACAAAAATTAATTACTGCAGAATCTTACAATTAAATCCTTAAAATTTTAGGGCGTTACAATAACTCTTATTTTAATAGTGCTTAACATTATGGTGTTTTGGCTAGGCGAAAACCAATTTCCTCTAGCGGAGTAGGTCTCGATTCGAACGCTGATTTTTAAGTGGTAAGCGTTTGATTTCAATTTAGGGGCTAGAACTTTGGTAAAAGAGCGCTGTTTTGGATGGTTTTTGAGAATTAATTTGTATGGTTTGATGAATAATTGTAGGACATGTGAGTTCCAGTTGTGTGGGTTGAACAAGTCTGCTATCAGGTGTGTGTTGTAACCCTACACATCGATTAGAACTCGAAAAAACTAAAAAACAAAAGTTATTTTAAAAATTTCTCTACATCACATGACCGTGTGATTGGCCGTGTGCAGGTTGTGTGTGCAACATGGGCGTGTGTAATCACACGGGCAGGTTAGGTAGGCCGTGTGGGCCAATTTTTGAAATTTTACTTTGGCTCGTTTGACTCTAAAATTTGTTATTAGACCTTCCGTATGGTTTTTTTTTAGCTTAAATAAGATTTGAAAATATGGAATCTACTAGTGGGATACTATAAGTAGTGTGTGTTTTTAGGTAAAAACTGTGCATTGCCTATTTATGTTTTAACTTTAGTCAAGTATGACTAATATATGTTCTGAAACGTGATTAAGTGACGATTGAGGGGTACTAAAATGCTTACTAATTCTGAATCTAAGGTAAGTGCTCTGACTTGTATTTTGCGGTGTTTGATTTGTTATGTAATAATGAATATGTTGTAATCTTCACTCATGTTTGTGATATTATGGCACAATTTTGTTTATGTTAATCAAATCTCTTAATATGAGATCAACTTCTGAAATTGCCATATGTGTTTGCATGATAAGCACGCCATTGTTCTGACTTTGTTTTTTATGACATATCATATACATGGGGTTAGGTTAATTTTGAAAGGAGGAAGTGATTATGATAGTTTTACTGCAATTTTGGCGGTTAAACCGCAATATATATTTGGCAGCTTAGCTACATCATCATGAGTGGCATACCATCACGACTCGGTGTGATTGGATGGATGTACTCATGTAGTCCTATTGGTGTGATTGGTTGGACGGAGTTGGTGTTTAGCGAATGGGGGTTGGATTTTTTCTGATCTAATATGACATTTTGATATAACATGTGTTTTAGAAATATGATATTCTGTTTTGATAACATGTTTCTGGTGTGGTATCATTCTGATCTAATTTTTCGTATGTGTGAACATTGTAAGTAAAAGTTCTGTGTTGGTATTTACATTTGTGTTTGTTTTATTGGAATTTTGTTTTGTGGGCAGAGTCACACACTGGGCTTCTAGCTCACTCATTTGTTAATATGTTTTAGGTGAACTACAGACTTAGGATCGGACGACGTGTGGGAGCTCAGATTTGTTATTGGTTAAACATATATGTTGGTCTATGCTTTAGTTATTTTTGGACTATAATTTATTTTTGGTTTTATTTTTATTTTTATTTTATTCATCAGTATTTGATATTTTCGAATGTAAAACTGCAAAATCACATGAGTTAACAAAACAAATTTCAGTTTTCAAAACTAAAAATCTGAATTTTTTTTACTGCAAATTAAGAAATTTCTTAAGTGTTTTCCTGTAAATAATTAAATGGTTTTTAGCAAATGTTTGCCCTAGTTTTGGAAATGATCTGCCAACATTAGTATTTTTAAAGCATACGATTTTGAATTCAAATTCTAGGTTGAGATAAGTGATTTCAAACATAATTTTATTAACATTTGTGAGAGTTTTGTTAAATATTATGTTTTCAAAATCCACACTTAGTTTGATTGAAACAAAAGCTTTTGAACAAGTTAATTTAATTTGTCAACATCCGGTCATAACTTTTAGGCTGAGTTTAAGGTGTTACATTTAGTTGTATCAAAGCCAAGTTACAAAACTCGGGAGAATAGGGAGAAATGTAACATCCCAAAATAGGGCCTAGTCAGAATAGTAGTTTTGGGACCACAAATCTGACATCAAAATATTTAATTTATGATTACTATGAGTCCTAGAATATGAGAATATGCATGTGTTAAAGTTTCATGAAGAAATTCTTTAAGTAAGGTGTTCAATTGGAAATTAGGGACTAAATTGAATAAATTGCAAAACTTGAATTCTAGAAGAAATTTGTATGAAATTTCTTTGGGTTATGAATTAGAAGGCCTTGGAGAGTAATTTGCCCAATTTCTAAATTTTTGGACAAAAATGAGCTTGCATGGATGAAGTTTTAAAGAAAGGGCATGAGGACATTTTGGTCATTTGGCTTTTTAATGAAATAAAATGGAAAAAATCAAGCCAAAATCAGCCATTCTTCTTCTCCACGCTGCCAAAATTCTCTTGTCACCATAGCTAGGGTTTCCAAACTTTTCAAGCTCAATAGTAAGAACTCCTAAGCCTCGTTTTTAATATTCTTTGTATTTTTAGAATCTCGGTAGCTTGTTCTATTCATTTCTACCCATATTTCATGCTAGGGTTCATGTTTAAAAATTTACCCATGCATGAGTTGCTTGTATTTTGATGGATTATGGAGGAATATGAAAGTTGAATGTGTGTTAAACATCTTTTCCTAGGTGATTTTCATGAAAAACCCTTATAGGGACCTTTTTGTAAAAGTTGTAAAATGTGTGGTAGAATGTGATAATAATGGAAAATGTGGGCTACCATAAGAAGAAAAAGTGTTCGGCTAGGCTTGGGTAAGGTAGAAATTGCATGTGTTTCATTATACGAGCCTAGGGACTAAATCATAAAAATATGAAAGGTTAGGGGCAAAACGGTCATTTGTATCGGGGGTAGATATTAAGCTTGAAATGTATAATGTAGTGTATTAATGAGTTAATTTTGTGGATATAGGCCTTGAGGAACAAATTCCGGAGGTCGATCGAGGTAAACGCAAGGTTTCAGAATAGCTGAAACACAACTCCGAAACGAATACCAGGTAAGTTCGGATAACTTAAAGTAAACCCCTAATATGTATAATTTTATGATTTTTGAATGCATGATGATTGCATTTATTATTGGCGTGAAATATCATAGAAATGCATATTTGATGGTAACATGTGAAAAATGTCTCGGTTGAGGTTAAAAAGGTAATTAGATGGATAACCCTGATTGACATGCGAATTGAGATCCTACATGTGTCGCAGTAAGGATTTAGCATAGATGGGTAATCCGTGATCTCAAGTATGAAAAGGATCTTGTAACACCCCAAACCCGGCCTAGACGTTATGGCCGGATCCGACGTGCCACATCGAAGCGTTCAAAACATTTTATATTGTTGATCTAGAAAAACTTACTTAGTGTTTTAAAAGATAATTTCATTGTAGGTTAAAGTGAATGGAAGCTGTGCACCAGGTAGGAAACCGGGAAAGAGGAGGTAAGTCCATCGGACTGCTTAAGTACCAAGCTTCCTTCGAATCCAATCCTAGACATGCACACTGCCATTGCCACACCTTAACGTCATGTATATTTCCAGGAAACCAATTTGATTAAATCCTTTTTAGGAAAAGTGAATAATTTTGGAAAATATTTTCACTGCGGAAGCTTTACTTGTTGTCGTGTTATTTTGAAATCAATTACTGTTTTTGAAAACGCGCCTTAAAAGCTATTCAATTTCGACAGTTAAATATAAGTAATACCTATCTTAATAAAACATATTAAAACCATAAAAATAATTAAGCGGCCTTATTACAATTAAAGAATCCAAAACCTTAAACGTAAATAAAAAGGATGTCCAGTTCACCAGAAGAAAATCAACTTGCGGAACGTGTGGCCACTCCGAATCCCTCACAGCTCCAAGCCCACTATGGTTGGGGATTACCTGCGTGGATGAAAATAAAGGGGTGAGTTTGGGGAAACTTAGTGTCTAAATTAACCCAACCATAGCCTATATCGGTTCAAACTACAGAGAACAAAATAAGTTGGCTTTAGCCCAGAACAGAAGTCAGAATAGAGCCCATAGGCCCATAACCGAACAGAATAGATATCACATGTTTATGCAAAAACCCAATCCATATCCAACGACATGCATCCCCATACCAACCTTTCACCATGTGGGGAGACTACTCGACCCACCCAACCGCTACACGCCACAGAAATATGCAGCATGGCTGCCAGAACAGAAAATGTGACAGAGTCACCAGATATAGATAATCGTGGCAGAGCCACCAGAACAGATATATGTGGCAGAGCCACCAGATCAGATAATTGTGGCATAGCCACTAGGACGCTTCCTCCATAATATAACCCATGTCCCCATACAACACACATACAATCATGACATACATCATATACAATCAGATCATCATGCTTTTTAGTCAAAAGTAACCCTAGGGGTATAATGGTAATTTTGCACCTAGGGGTATAACAGTAATTTTCCATACATAGGGGTATTCAAGTAATTTAACTATTCTTAAGGTTTTCATGCATAACATAGCCATTTACGTACGACCAAAAACACTTACCACGTTTTCTTACCGAAATGGGCCCGTTGGCCCACTATCCCGATTTAGGCCCATTAAGCCCAAAAACATCGAAATGCATGAAATCGTGCACTTTGCAACCTTATCACTTTAATTTACCATATACATCAAACTACTAATCTCACGAGCATTCGCACACTCACAAGTTCTCAAAATACCGACTTTTCGGTATTTCGGCTTTTCGGCTTTTGCCGATCTAGTCTATAAAAGGGTATCAGTTACACACATGTTTGTAATGATATGCTGACGAGATCCACACACAAACTGCCTTCTTGCCGAAATATGGATTAGATATAAGGATCCAACAGAATAGTCTTCAAGTCCTTCGCTGCACGCTCTCTTATTCATGCTAATGCTATCGTTGTTCGGCTTAAAAGAGTGCGCCTATCCACAATCCTAACCCCGATCTACCGTACTCGTGATAAGAAACAGATTCCAACAACCCAAGTTTCGGCTTCCTCCACCACAGGTTTATAGATTTCGGCTTTTATAAGTAAGTAAGAGAAGAGAAGTTCGGCTACTACAAGATTCGGCTCTTGGAGAATATGGGAGATGGTAACAATAATGGATGCGACAGAGAAGGAAGGGTATGAGTTCGATTACGAGGAAAAGAGAAGATAGAAGAAGGAAAAGGATGAGAAAAGAGGTAGTATTCGGGTATGGAGAAAACGGCACAGTGAGGGGTTTCTAGGTTCGGCTAAAAGAAAAAGAAAAGATGAGTAGATAATCCAGTTTTGTGGTTGTGAAGTCGGCACAGGTGAAGTCTTCGGTTTTTAGCAAAAATAAAAGGGAAGAGAATAGAAACCTAATTTTCGGTAGAACAAACTAAATAATCTAGTCCCAAAATACAAAAGAATTCGGCAGCCCTAGACCAAATGCCAAAATTCCCAACATAAGCTGCCCTAGCCGAATGTGCACTTGCAGAGTCCCCTGTACGGCCAACTCCTACTTCATACTCAGATTCCTTGATTTTCTCCCCTTATCAGCTCCTAAATCTTCTCCCCTTATCAGCTCCTAAATCTTCTCCCTTATCCCCTCATTACTCAATCACCTGAGCAACTCAAACTCCTCCAGATAGTATTTTACTTGAGTTCCATTGCTTACCCTTTCTAAACATAAAAAATAATTCCCTTAATATGCTGTCATTGTGACTTGAACCTCAGCTCTCCCTAGCATCCACATGCCACTTTTATAGCCTTCCCAATGGCGTCACATGCCACTTTGCCACCTGCTTCTTTGTGTTTTATTTTACCCAATTAATACTTAAAAGCCCAATTAACCAGAACCCCTTTTTCCTATGGAACTAAAATTAACTAAAGTTACCGAGTTGTAACTTAAACTTGGGTCTTCTAGAGGCCCACTAACATAATTAAACCTACGCCAAACAGACAAAACACAAAAATTTTAAATTTTCCAACATACACAGAATTCTCGAAAATTGGGGTGTTACAGATCTAGCCCGGACGGGTGTTCCTTGAATGATCGAGCCTCTCGAAGAATATGTGTGCATTATGGATTTAGTCCGGACGGGTAATCCGATATGGGATCTGAATTTAGCCTGGACTGGTAATTCAGATCGGAGCTCATTAAGGGTGTTTGTCGTTATGGGGATTTAGCCTGGACTGGTAATCCCAACATCACCTTATGAGTTCATGATATGGGGGATTTAGCCTGGGCTGGTAATCTCGCCATAGGATGTGAGGTTCGCGGGAGTGCATATATGTGAAATGATCATTTGTAAGAATTGACGGATAATGGGTATTTCATCGAGATTTCCTAGAAATTCAACGGGATTAATTTGATGTATGTCAATAAGATGATGAAAGATGAGCTCATCCACATAAATTACATGATGCTTTGTTATGCGACTAACTCGTTGATTGAGTGCATGTGATAGGGAATCATTTCACAATTGATGATTTCATGATTTAAATATAGATGTATGCTAATTGCTTGGTAAGTTTACTTTTCGGTTATTCGAGCTTACTAAGCATGAAAATGCTTACCCTTCTCTTTTTCCCTGTCTCACAGAGCTCGAGGACTTATAAGGACTGAAAGATGATTGGAGAGTCAACACACTATCAACTAGTCAAGCTTTGGTATAAAGACATTTCTATTTTGTTCAATGGCATGTATAGGATTTTTGAGTATTTTGTTATATGTGTCATCTAATTTGCCAAATGAAGGCCTATAAAAATGTATCTATCTTTTTGTAGATGGCCATTGGATTTAGCTTAATTGAAGTAGGCCATGACCTACAAATCTATGCATATTTATACTCTTATATAGAGGGTTGCTATAATTGGCAATGAGTTACCAAAAAGAGCCAAAATTTGAATGCATTACGATAATATGGAAACCCATAAGTATAAAATGGGAAATAACCTTTCACGTATGAAACCAATGATATGAGGTTTCCATACAACAAGCTTTATCAAGACCATCTACAAGTGTATAACTATGTTTTACTTTGAATTTTGTAACCACTAAGCCTAAGTAGTAGAAAGGGATGACTAAAGGCTTGGAAAATAGCCTATTAGGGTCCATATAATTAGACACACGGGTGTGTGTCTAGGCCGTGTGTGACACACGGCTCCCTCCCATGGGTATGTGTTATGGCCGTGTGTCCCCTGCACTTAAAATTTTAAGTTAGTATAGGACACAGGTAGGTCACACGGGCGTGTGCCATAGCTGCGTCCCAAAGTCAGTATTGAACACGAGCAGGCCATATGGGCGTGTGACATGGCCGTGTTTAAAAGTTACTGTTGCCTACAGACTAAGGACATGGGCGTGCCCCAAGCCACACGGGTGTGTGAGTCCACACGGCCCATCCACACGGGCGTGTGACACTTTAAGATAAGGAAAATTTTCTGAGGATCCCAAGGTTTATCGAACGTGCCCGAATTGGTCCCGCACTGCCTCTAGGTATGTTATAGGCCTTGAAGGCCTATATAAGGGGCAAGATATTTGGGGTTGAAAGGTTTTAAATTTGAGCGAAGAATTGCGACCCAAATAGTGTGTTACAAGTGTAAATCCCCGGTAATGCCTTGAACCTTATCCCGGCGTCGAATTCGGGTGAGGGGTGCTACAAGATGCTCATTTTTAAGGGTGATAATCAGGAAACCGGGGACGATGTTGTGTCTCAAGAGTTCCAAAGAGATTTACAAAAGGGTCATTGGGGCTCAATTTGTATCTGTGAGTTGAGGGCTTGTGATTGAGCGACTTCGGTTGAATGAGACCGAGGTAGCAGAAGGGATTAATCACTTAGACATCAAGGAAAAAGAAAGAAATGAGTACAAAATAAAAGGAGTTATGGTCCTGTTGACTTGAATCTACGATCTAGGAAATGGGCCAGAATAGTTAGGCCTCAGCAGGTTGGGGCAGTTGTTGAGCGTATGCTTGGTTTCTATTTGTACTTTTTGTAATGGGTATCATCTGAGCGAGTGTTTTAGTCAAATGGAAGTGTGTTTTAGATCTGAATCTGATGAGCACCGTGTCAGGGTTTGTTCACGACATTACGTTAGCCAGATGCAAGCTTTGGCTCAGAGAGGTAATTGAAGACTACTTTGTACAACTAGACAATGAGAGGGTCGGCACAGATTTGGAAAAAATAATGGTACAATTGTGATCCATGATAGTTGTACCTTTCTTTGATTAAGTACTTAGTGGTACTTCAGTCTTTGATTGTTATTAAAATTTCTAACTTTGGGGTTGTGGAATCGTTAGTGATATTTCTTTAGAATGTTTCTTGAGATAGTCTAAGGTAGAATGGGAAGCTCGTTAGAAAATTTTCTGGAATGGAATTGAAATATTGTTTGGACTGCACTGAAATCAGAGCTGGGCAACGATAGCGTGATAGTTAGTTTGGAATGAAGAATTTTACATTTTGTGGTTTAGTGAAGGATGTGACAAGGCGAAATTCTTTTAAGGAGGGGAGAGTTATCACATCCCGAAAACTAGGTTAGAAGAAATTGGGTTAGTGAAACCAATAGTGGTCACACCCTGGTTTGAATTAAGGTTGTGAAAATTATGACAAATAATTTAATTTGGTTCAGTGGTTATGTGTTCTGTATTTGTGTGTGAGGTCCTAAGTTCAAATCCTAACTCTTGGAAGTTTGTTAAATTTTTTAGCTCAATTCCTATCGCTAGTCTTTTGACTTAAATTTTATTTCTGTGCAAGTTATGACAGAATGAGTCTACTAGTTCGGTGGTAAGGTGTTAGCTTACCTTTAGGTCTTGTGTTTGAATCCTATGTTGCGCACGGTTAGATTGTTTTTTCTTAGGCTTTTGTTGGGAAGTAGAGTTCAACATGAATTCTATAAAAAAATTAGTTAGATAAATATTTATTTATTTTTATTTTAATTTGTTCCCAAATCCCTATTTTCTCTCTGTCATTAACCATCCAATTGCCTTTATTCCCTTACGTTAAATTTGTTTTGTTTTCTTCATATTCTTCTTTTCTTTTGTCCTTTTGGTTCTCTTGAGATTCTTTGCTCACATTCCTTGTTGGTTTGCACGTGTTTCCGTTTTATCTTCCTTTTGTTATTGTGCTCGATAGCCACCCTTTTATCGTTTCAAGGTGGTGGAAGTTCCATTGAACTAATTTTGATTACTTTGCTATTAATCGTTTCTTGGTCAAGATAGGATTACGTTAATGTATAACTATTTTTTTAGTAGTGCTTAATGTTATAATGTTCTGGTTAGGCGAATGGAGCGAAAACCAACTTCCTCTAGTAGAGTAGATCTCGATTTGGACATTGATTTTTGAGTGGTAAGTGTTTAATTTCAATTTAGGGGATGGAACTTTGGTAATAGTATACTATTTTGGGTAAGTTTTTGTGGATTAATTTGTATGGTTTGATGAATAATTGTAGGACTCATGGGTTCCAGTTGTGTGGTTGAACAAGCCTGCTGTTCTAACCTGAAACGTTGATTAGAACTCGAAAAAACTTGAAAACAGAGGCTGTTTTTGAAACTACTCAGAGTTAGACAGTCATGTGGTTGGCCATGTGCGCTACACAGACGTGTGGTCGATCGTGTAAAGTACACGGGCTGGGCTAGTTCGGTCGTGTGGGCCATTTTTCAAAAAATTTCACCTAGGCCCATTTGACTCCATTAGACCTTTCATGGGGGTTTGTTCGACTTCAATAATATTTGAAAATATAGATTCTGATAGTATGATATTGTAAGTAGTGTGGGTTTTTATGTAAAAACTGTCCATTAATTATTTATGTTTTAACGTTAGGAAAGTATGATTAATATATGTTCTGAAACGTGATTAAGTGACGATTGAGGAGTACTAAAATGCTTACTAATTTTGAATATAAGGTAAATGCTCTAACTTGGATTTTGCTACGTTTGATTTGTTGTGTGATAATGAATATGTTGTAATCTGACACTTATGTTTGTTATATTATGGCACGATTTTGTTTCTGTTAATCTAATCTCTTAATATGAGATAAACTTCTAAAATTGACATATGTGATTGCATGAGAAGCATGTCATTGTTCTGATTATGTTTTTATATGCTATATCACACGCATGGGGTTGGGTTATTATTGAAAGGAGAAAGTGTATTCTGACAGTTTTATTGCAATTTTGGTGGTTAAACCGCTAGATATGTTTGGCAACTCAGCTGCACCATTATGAGTGGCATACCACCACAACTCGGTGTGATTGGATGGAAGGAATTATGTTGTCCTATTGGTGTGTTGACTGGACAGAGTTGGTGTGTAGCAGATGGGGGTAGGATTTGTTCCAATATGATATGACATTTTGATATAACATGTGTTCTAGAAATATGATATTCTGTTTTGATAATATGTTTCCAGTCTGGTATCATTCTGATCTAATTTTTCGTATGTGTGAACATTATAAGTAAAAGTTCTACATTGGTATTTACATTTGTGTATGTTTAATGGAAATTTTGTTTTGTAGGTTGAGTCACACATTGGGCTTCTAGCTCACTCGTTTGTTAATACATTTCAGGTGAACTATAGACTTAGGACCGGACGGCTTGTAGGAGCTCGGATTGGTTACTAGTTAAACATAAATATTGGTTTATGTTTGTAACACCCCTAACCCGTATCCGTTTTTGAAATGGGGTTATGAGGTATTACCTGACAAAACACAACTTGAAATTTACATGCATTTCATTTCATACTTAATATATTATTCCCATCAAATCACTCAAGCCATTCAATTTTTAAAACCTTATAGCTAACATAATCTCTTTACAAATCATTTCATATCATATAACGAACATATATGTAGTCACATAATTCATAAACAAAAATATCAATTATATCATTTTACCACATAAGCATGTGTGCATATCCAAACTAATATAATTATTTCATTCCATTATTTCATACATGAATCATATAAATCAAACAAATCAAAACACATATCATTTTGACCATGTCATAATCGGCACAATATGCATTTTCATTCTATGATTAAGTTGGTTTATGACCTAAATGGTTAACTAACCAAGTTTAAAGCATGCCTGAACATTACCATTTCCTTATCATCAATTTGGCTAAGAAATAAACCATGAAATCTGTAACACCCCGAACCCGAGACCGACACCGGAGTCGGACACGAGATGTTAACAAACTTTGAAAAATTTTTCCAGACACTGCCCAGTCTGAGTACTAGTCGCTTCAAAAATCATATCTTGAGTTTCACAACTCAAAAATCAGTTTTGTGATTTTTCCCTGAAACTAGACTCATTTCCCCACCTATGGATTTTTTTCTAGAATTTTGGGTCGGGCCAACTAGTACAGTTTATTAGTCAAAGTCTCCCATGTTACAGGGGTCGACTACACTGACCTTTTCCCATTACGACTGAGATATCTCTCTGCACAGAGCTTCAATACTGATGCCGTTTGTTTCTATGGAAACTAGACTCAGAGAGGAATCCATACATATATGGTATGACCCCTAATTATCTCTGGTCAATTTATAGTGAATTTCCAAAGGCGGAACAGTGAATCCAGAAACTGTTCTGGCCCTGTTCCACAAGAACCCGAATATCTCTTTCTGTACTGTTCCTATAATTGTTTCGTTACTTCCATATGAAAGTAGATTCATCAAGGTTCGATTACATAATTTATTCACTATTTAATTCCACTCCTACGAATTCTTGTGATTTTTCCAATCCACACCACTGCTGCTATCAGCTTCTGTTTTCAAAGTGAACCTTACCTAATTTGGGGTTTCATGGACCAACTAGGGCCTTGTCATACATAAGCCCACATATGATCATACTTAGCCATTCTAGTGGCTGATCATTTGCTCAACACTTCCATTCCAACATAGTTACATCATGAAACCATCTATACATTCATAAATACGCATGGTCTAATGCCATACTCCACTTCTACAAGCCATTTTCGCATGGCTGTACACTTATACATTTCATAAAGTACTCGAAAGACAACGATGGGTAGTCCTATACATGCCATATCAAATTCAACCAAAATAGTACCCAAAGAGCCTTTGATAGTGTGGGCGACTTCGACTTCAAGATCCCGAGTCCGATAGCTGGAGAACCAAAAATCTATAAAACAGAGGAGCAATGTAACGAGTAAGCAATTTATGCTTAGTAAGTTTGAGCAAGGAATTCCAGCATGCACAAATAATAGCACACATTTAGCTAAACGGAATATTTCATAATACGCAATTTACCGATATCAAACTTGCTTCACAACATTAACAACCCTTATGTACATACACAATAAACTAACTTGGCCGAAGGCCGGTAGCTCGTTTATCAACTGAGCGAACATTTATTTGTAAGGGCTCGATTAATATTTAACACATACGTAACATATCCCCATATTGGGATGTTTTTCGAGTATTCGCTGGAATTTTACAGCAAGCTCATTCATTACCAAATCACGTACCTTCGGGATTTAACCGGATATAGCTCCTCGTTCAAATGCCTTCGGGACATAGCCCGGTTTTAGTAACTCACACAATGCCTTCGGGACATAACCCGGATTTAACAACTCGCACGAATGCCTTCGGGACTTAACCCGGATTTAATAACTCGCACGAATGCCTTCGGGACTTAACCCGGATTTAGTATCTCGCACAAAGGCCTTCGGATCTTAGTCCGGATATATTCACTTAGCACAAAGCCTTCGGGACTTAGCCCGGACAGCATTCAATTAATCATGCACATCTAACAATAATTCATGGCACATTCATATTTCATTTTCGTTTACGAAACTCAAACACAAGGCACATATTGTCCTTGCACATTCGGCTCAATAGCCACACATAGAGCATGATTTAATCACATCGAAATTTAAGCTCTCTTACTCAAGAACTTACCTCGGGTGTTGTCGAACGATCCCGCTAACTATCCGACCACTTTTTCCTTCCCTTTATCGGATTTATTTCCCCTTTGCTCTTGAGCTTAATCAAACAAATAAATTGATTTCATCATTTAGGCATCAAAAGATGAACACAAGGCACTTAGCCCATATTCATACATTAGACATTAAAGTCTCATACATGCAAAAATCATGCATCAACACAACATATTAGCTAATTTCTTTCCCCTTGGCCGAATATGCATGTCCATTTTTGGGGTCGATTTCAACACTTAATACACACATATACACACTAGTAAAGCATCCTCCCCCTTTTCATCGATTTAACACATGCATTGCTCATCAACATGCAAAGTTACATTCGGCCTTAGCACACATCTTGCTAGCCGATTCTTCTCCCTTTAGCAACCAATGCACATATGTGCTCACACAAAAATGCTAAAAAGGAGGTTCAAGAATCATCAAGCCATCATCACATGCATCATTAACAAGCTTCATATTTTGCATGCAATGGCATTAACACAACCTCCACCTAGGCCGAATCTTAACTCATCCTCATGCCTCATCACCACAACATCAAACACCAACCAAGAATGATGCATCCATGGTCAAGTGCCATTTCCATCACATAGCAAGATTTAGACCATGGGCTAGGTAGAACTCAAGCTAACAACTAAAACATGCATGCATCTCATGGAACATCATCAAACATACCTTGGCCTAGCTACATGCATGGCCGAATCTCTTCACCTTTCTTCTTCTTTCCTCCTTAAAATTTTTGGCCAAGGATGAACCAAAGGATGAGAAATTTTTTTCTTTGTTTTTCTTTCTAATTTAGGCTAAAATGGAGGTGAGAAAGGATGAACACAAACTTTTCTCCTTTCTTCTCTTGAGCTCACGGCAATGGGGGGGGACAAACACTACACACACATTTTTTTTCTTTTGCTTTCCATTTCTTTATTACCCATACTTCTTATTTTATTCTTCCACTAACAAAACATGTTTCATGACATGTTTTGCCCATCATTCTTTGTCATGGCCGGCCACTACTCATTAGGGGGGAATTTGACATGCAAGTCCCCCCTTTGTCCACATGCACTAGTAGGTCCTCACACATTGACCTATCACATTTTAGAATTTTCTCACATAAGTCCTATTGACTAAATTCACATGAAATCAACCAAATTGAAGCTTGAAATTTTCACACATTCATAATTACATATTCTACACAATAAGTATCACATTCAAACATTTCGGTGACTCGGTTTAGCGGTCCCGAAACCACTTCCCGACTAGGGTCAACTTTGGGCTGTCACAACTCTCCCCCTCTTAAGAAATTTTCGTCCCCGAAAATCTTACCGGTAAATAGGTTTGGGTATCGTTCTTTCATCGAGCTCTCGGTCTCCTAAGTAGCTTCCTCGATCCCGTGTTTGAGCCATAACACCTTTACTAGCGGAACTTTTTTGTTTCGCAACTCCTTCACTTCACGAGCTAGGATACGCATCGGTTCTTCTTCATAGCTCATGTCGACTTGAATTTCAACCTCTGATGGGCTAATTATATGCGATGGATCAGATCGATAGCGTCGAAGCATCGAAACATGAAAGACATCATGAATCTTTTCAAGCTCCGGGGGCAAAATCAATCTATACGCAACCGGACCAACTCGTTCGGAGATTTCGTACGGCCCAATGAATCTTGGGCTCAACTTGCCCTTACGGCCGAACCTGAGTATCTTTTTCCAAGGTGAAACCTTAAGGAACACTTTGTCTCCCACCTGATACTCGATGTCTTTTCGTTTCAAATCTGCGTACGATTTCTGACGATCCGTGGATACCTTCAGACTTTCACGGATTACCTTTACTTTCTGTTCAGCATCTCTAATCAAATCAACTCCGAAAATTTTGCTTTCACCGAGCTCGGTCCAAAACAATGGTGTACGGCATTTACGACCGTACAAAGCCTCATAAGGTGCCATCTTAATACTTGATTGAAAACTATTGTTGTAAGCGAATTCAATCAAAGGTAAATACCGTTCCCATGAACTACTGAACTCGAGGATGCAACATCTCAACATATCCTCAAGTATCTGAATTATCCGCTCGGATTGACCATCGGTTTGGGGGTGAAAAGCAGTGCTAAAATGCAGCTTAGTACCCAGAGCTTCTTGCAATTTCTTCTAAAATCGTGAGGTGAATCTCGGATCTCTATCCGACACGATAGAAACAGGTACCCCGTGTAATCTCACAATTTGATAAACGTAAAATTCAGCTAGTTTATCCAATGAAAAATCCGTACGTACGGGGATGAAATGAGCCGACTTAGTCAGTCTATCAACAATAACCCATATCGCAACCCTCTTACTTGCTGACAAGGGCAGTCCGGACACAAAGTCCATTGTGACTCGATCCCATTTCCACTCGGGTATCATGATCGGCTGGAGTAATCCTGAAAGCACTTGATGTTCCGCTTTCACTTGTTGACATATTAAACATCTCGAAACAAAGTCAGAGATGTCCCGTTTCATACCATGCCACCAAAATTGACGTTTCAAATCATTGTACATTTTCGTACTCCCCGGGTGAATTGACATTCGGCTACAATGGGCTTCGTTCAGAATCATCGAAATGAGTTCCGAATTCCTTGGAACACACAAACGATTTCTGATCCTCAAACAATCATCATCATCAATTTGAAACTCCGATTCCTCGTTCGGAAAACACTTAGCCCGTTTTGCAACCAATTCATCATCGACTTTTTGAGCTTCACGAATTTGGTGAGTCAATAATGGTTTAGCTTTTAATTCAGCTACTAACACACTGTCTGGTAGAACAGACAAATGCACGTTCATCGCTCGTAAAGCAAACAATGACTTCCGGCTTAAGGCGTCCGCAACCACGTTAGCCTTTCCCGGGTGGTAATCAATGACAAGCTCGTAATCTTTCAACAACTCAAGCCAACGTCTTTGTCGCAGATTCAAGTCTCGTTGAGTCATCAAATATTTGAGACTTTTGTGATCCGAAAATACATGGCACTTCTCACCAAACAGATAATGTCGCCATATTTTTAAAGCAAACACGATGGCAGCTAGTTCGAGATCATGGGTCGGATAATTCCTCTCGTGTGGCTTCAATTGTCTCGACGCATAGGCCACGACTCGACCTTCTTGCATCAATACGCAACCCAACCCAAGTAGGGATGCGTCACTATAAATGACAAACTCTTTACCTGATTCGGGTTGCACCAAAATTGGAGCTTCAGTCAAATGAGTTTTCAGTTGGTTGAAACTTTTTTGACATTTCTCCGTCCACTCGAACTTAACATCCTTTTGAAGTAGCTTCGTCATTGGTGTGGCTATCATCGAGAAACCTTTCACAAATCGTCGGTAATAACCGGCGAGCCCCAAAAAGCTCCGAACTTCAGTAATATTTCTCGGAGGTTTCCAGTCAAGTATGGCTGAAATTTTGTTCGGGTCAACTCGAATACCCGACGCGGATACCACATGACCCAAGAAGCTAACCTCTCTTAACCAGAACTCACACTTACTGAACTTAGCATATAACTGCTTATCCCGCAAAATTTGGAGCACTAGCCTCAGATGCCCAGCATGTTCGGTCTCATCTCTTGAATAGACCAAAATGTCATCAATGAACACAACTACGAACTGATCCAAATACGGTCTGAAGATCCGATTCATCAAATCCATAAATACCGCAGGGGCATTAGTGAGCCCAAACGGCATCACTAAGAATTCGTAGTGACCATATCTCGTTCTGAAGGCAATTTTGGGAATATCTGGATCTCGAATTCGCAACTGATAATAGCCCGATCTCAAATCTATTTTTGAGAACACTGAGGCTCCCTTCAGTTGGTCGAACAAATCATCGATGCACGGCAACGGATATTTGTTCTTTATCGTCACTTTATTCAGCTGACGATAGTCAATGCACAACCTCATGGTTCCGTCCTTCTTTTTCACGAACAATACTGGTGCACCCCCAAGGTGAGAAACTTGGTCGAGCGAAACCTCTATCCGTCAGTTCTTGCAACTGAGCTTTCAACTCCTTTAACTCAGTTGGTGCCATACGATACGGAGCTATCGAAATCGGCGTAGTCCCAGGTACAAGCTCAATACCAAACTCTACCTCCCGAACAGGTGGTAAACCCGGTAATTCTTCCGGAAAAACATCCGGGTATTCATAAACCACCGGCACAGATTCGGGTTTCTTTTCTAAACTCTTCGGCTTTACAAGCTCGTTCAACAAGTACCACGAACTCTCGTATTTCAAGAACGCCAACGAACATTTTTATATCTTCATTCAGCCCATCCTCGAAGCGTTTACACATAATAGCTTCGGACGAAACACATTCCCGAGCGTATTTGCTAAGTCTAACAAATTTTCGCTCGTAATCAGTAACCGACATGGAGCCTTGCTTAAGCTCAAGAAATTCCTTCCGTTTTTGATCAACAAATCTCTGACTGATATACTTTTTCCGAAACTCAGTTTGGAAAAACTCCCAAGTTACTTGCTCTCGGGGCACAATAGAAGTCAGAGTACTCCACCAATAGTAGGCAGAATCACGTAGCAAGGAGATAGCACACTTTAGACATTCATCGGGTGTACAAGATAGCTCATCGAGTACCCGGATAGTGTTGTCCAGCCAAAATTCAGCTTGCTCGGCATCATCGCTATCCATAGCCTTAAATTCAGTAGCCCCATGTTTTCGGATTCTGTCAACTGGGGGCTTATTTGACCTTATTTGGTCAGTTACCGGTGGTATTGTAGGTGCGGGGGTAGTATTTGTCGGGAATGGAGGTTGTGGAACAGCCATATTAGTTCGAATGTATTGGTTGAACCAATCATTCATCACGCTATAGAATGCTTGTCTAGCTTCATCATTCGGATTACTAGCATTAGGTTGAGAGTCTACCGGCACTGCCCCTTGCGCGGGAGCAGGCCCTACACTCTCAAGATCATCAGCTACCTCTCGGTCACGATCGGGATCCATTACTATAAACACATTTACAATTGTCAGAAGTCACCACACTATCAAGTAATCACATAAAATGGCATGTATAGCTAGACCCAACACATTACGGTAGTCCTAGAATCGACTAAACCCTGGCTCTGATATCAATAAAATGTAACACCCCGAACCCGAGACCGACACCGGAGTCGGACACGAGATGTTAACAAACTTTGAAAAATTTTTCCAGACACTGCCCAGTCTGAGTACTAGTCGCTTCAAAAATCATATCTTGAGTTTCACAACTCAAAAATCAGTTTTGTGATTTTTCCCTGAAACTAGACTCATGTCCCCACCTATGGATTTTTTTCTAGAATTTTTGGTCGGGCCAACTAGTACAGTTTATTAGTCAAAGTCTCCCATGTTACAGGGGTCGACTACACTGACCTTTTCCCATTACGACTGGGATATCTCTCTGCACAGAGCTTCAATACTGATGCCGTTTGTTTCTATGGAAACTAGACTCAGAGAGGAATCCATACATATATGGTATGACCCCTAATTATCTCTGGTCAATTTATAGTGAATTTCCAAAGGCGGAACAGTGAATCCAGAACTGTTCTGGCCCTGTTCCACAAGAACCCGAATATCTCTTTCTGTACTGTTCCTATAATTGTTTCGTTACTTCCATATGAAAGTAGATTCATCAAGGTTCGATTACATAATTTATTCACTATTTAATTCCACTCCTACGAATTCTTGTGATTTTTCCAATCCACACCACTGCTGCTATCAGCTTCTGTTTTCAAAGTGAACCTTACCTAATTTGGGGTTTCATGGACCAACTAGGGCCTTGTCATACATAAGCCCACATATGATCATACTTAGCCATTCTAGTGGCTGATCATTTGCTCAACACTTCCATTCCAACATAGTTACATCATGAAACCATCTATACATTCATAAATACGCATGGTCTAATGCCATACTCCACTTCTACAAGCCATTTTCACATGGCTGTACACTTATACATTTCATAAAGTACTCAAAAGACAACGATGGGTAGTCCTATACATGCCATATCAAAATTCAACCAAAATAGTACCCAAAAGAGCCTTTGATAGTGTGGGCGACTTCGACTTCAAGATCCCGAGTCCGATAGCTGGAGAACCAAAAATCTATAAAACAGAGGAGCAATGTAACGAGTAAGCAATTTATGCTTAGTAAGTTTGAGCAAGGAATTCCAGCATGCACAAATAATAGCACACATTTAGCTAAACGGAATATTTCATAATACGCAATTTACCGATATCAAACTTGCTTCACAACATTAACAACCCTTATGTACATACACAATAAACTAACTTGGCCGAAGGCCGGTAGCTCGTTTATCAACTGAGCGAACATTTATTTGTAAGGGCTCGATTAATATTTAACACATACGTAACATATCCCCATATTGGGATGTTTTTCGAGTATTCGCTGGAATTTTATAGCAAGCTCATTCATTACCAAATCACGTACCTTCGGGATTTAACCGGATATAGCTCCTCGTTCAAATGCCTTCGGGACATAGCCCGGTTTTAGTAACTCACACAATGCCTTCGGGACATAACCCGGATTTAACAACTCGCACGAATGCCTTCGGGACTTAACCCGGATTTAATAACTCGCACGAATGCCTTCGGGACTTAACCCGGATTTAATAACTCGCACGAATGCCTTCGGGACTTAACCCGGATTTAGTATCTCGCACAAAGGCCTTCGGATCTTAGTCCGGATATATTCACTTAGCACAAGCCTTCGGGACTTAGCCCGGACAGCATTCAATTAATCATGCACATCTAACAATAATTCATGGCACATTCATATTTCATTTTCGTTTACGAAACTCAAACACAAGGCACATATTGTCCTTGCACATTCGGCTCAATAGCCACACATAGAGCATGATTTAATCACATCGAAATTTAAGCTCTCTTACTCAAGAACTTACCTCGGGTGTTGTCGAACGATCCCGCTAACTATCCGACCACTTTTTCCTTCCCTTTATCGGATTTATTTCCCCTTTGCTCTTGAGCTTAATCAAACAAATAAATTGATTCATCATTTAGGCATCAAAAGATGAACACAAGGCACTTAGCCCATATTCATACATTAGACATTAAAGTCTCATACATGCAAAAATCATGCATCAACACAACATATTAGCTAATTTCTTTCCCCTTGGCCGAATATGCATGTCCATTTTTGGGGTCGATTTCAACACTTAATACACACATATACACACTAGTAAAGCATCCTCCCCCTTTTCATCGATTTAACACATGCATTGCTCATCAACATGCAAAGTTACATTCGGCCTTAGCACACATCTTGCTAGCCGATTCTTCTCCCTTTAGCAACCAATGCACATATGTGCTCACACAAAAATGCTAAAAAGGAGGTTCAAGAATCATCAAGCCATCATCACATGCATCATTAACAAGCTTCATATTTTGCATGCAATGGCATTAACACAACCTCCACCTAGGCCGAATCTTAACTCATCCTCATGCCTCATCACCACAACATCAAACACCAACCAAGAATGATGCATCCATGGTCAAGTGCCATTTCCATCACATAGCAAGATTTAGACCATGGGCTAGGTAGAACTCAAGCTAACAACTAAAACATGCATGCATCTCATGGAACATCATCAAACATACCTTGGCCTAGCTACATGCATGGCCGAATCTCTTCACCTTTCTTCTTCTTTCCTCCTTAAAATTTTTGGCCAAGGATGAACCAAAGATGAGAAATTTTTTCTTTGTTTTTCTTTCTAATTTAGGCTAAAATGGAGGTGAGAAAGGATGAACACAAACTTTTCTCCTTTCTTCTCTTGAGCTCACGGCAATGGGGGGGGACAAACACTACACACACATTTTTTTCTTTTGTTTTCCATTTCTTTATTACCCATACTTTTTATTTTATTCTTCCACTAACAAAACATGTTCATGACATGTTTTGCCCATCATTCTTTGTCATGGCCGGCCACTACTCATTAGGGGGGGGGAATTTGACATGCAAGTCCCCCCTTTGTCCACATGCACTAGTAGGTCCTCACACATTGACCTATCACATTTTAGAATTTCTCACATAAGTCCTATTGACTAAATTCACATGAAATCAACCAAATTGAAGCTTGAAATTTCACACATTCATAATTACATATTCTACACAATAAGTATCACATTCAAACATTTCGGTGACTCGGTTTAGCGGTCCCGAAACCACTTCCCGACTAGGGTCACTTTGGCTGTCACAAAATCAA
>NC_053428.1:45041835-45200729 GCF_007990345.1 Gossypium hirsutum
AAATATCATTATTTTAATGAAATACGTGCCTACGTTCATCTCAATCAGTCATTTTTTTTCCTTTTATATTTTTCATTTGGTTGATTGTCTTACAAATAATTCTTTCATTGTAATTCTTTTGCACAAACATATTCATAAATTTATATTCTTGGTATATTCTTTGATATGCCCTCATAGGTTTCAGATATCAATGACATGAGTGACGCTGCCTCAAACACGGAGCCTATTTTTGAGCAAAAAGTGTGTTCAGAGGGATCCCACGACTTTGAAAATGACGAAGATTATGATGCATCTCCGGACTTGTTAAGAATGATGGAACAAGAGGATAAGCATATCCTACCTCATAGGGAATCGTTAGAATAGTGAGCCTAGAGGATGGAAAGGAGGTGAAAATTGAACTGAAATCACCGCAAAGACAATGCAAGACCTCATTAATTTGCTCCGAGAGTTCAAGGATGTTTTCGCGTGGTCGTACCAAGATATGCCTGGGCTAAGTACTAACATTGTGGCATCGTCTGCCATAAAGGAGGATTGTAAACCCGTTCAACAGAAGCTTAGGAGAATGAGACCTGACATTGTGTTGAAAATAAGAGAAGAAGTCAAAAGACAATTCGACGCTGGATTCTTACAAGAGGTCAAGTATTCGGATTGGGTAGCCAACATCGTCCCTGTTCCCAAAAAAGATGAAAGGTACGAATGTGTGTGGATTATAGGGATTTAAACAAGGCTAGTCTAAAGGACAACTTTCCACTGCCTCATATTGATACTTTGGTAGATAACACGGCGGGCTATTCATTGTTTTCTTTCATGGACGGTTTTTCTGGGTACAATCAAATAAAGATGCATCCTGGAGACATGAGGAAAACCACATTCATTACCTTATGGGGAACATTCTGTTACAAGGTAATGCCCTTCGGATTGAAGAATGCGGGAGCAACATATCAAAGAGCTATGGTGACTTTGTTTCACGACATGATGCACAAAGAGATCGAAGTCTATGTTGACGATATGATCGCGAAGTCTAGAACGGAAGAAGAGCATGTTCAGGTCTTGAAAAAGTTATTTTTGAGATTAAAGAATTTCAGCTCAAGCTTAACCCGGCCAAATGCACGTTTGGAGCCAGATCAGGGAAGTTATTAGGCTTCATAGTTAGCAAAAAGGGGATCGAGGTTGACCCAGACAAAGTAAAGGCAATACGAGATTTACCTCTCCCGCGCACTCAGAAGGAGGTTCGAGGTTTCCTAGGGAGGCTGAATTACATTGCTCGGTTCATCTCACAACTGACAGAGAAATGTGATCCAGTATTCCGGCTCTTAAAGAAACATAATCTGGGTGAATGGGATGAAGAGTGTCAGAGGGCTTTCGATAAGATAAGCAGTACTTGGCTAATACCCAGTCTTATCACCTCCAAGTCCAGATAGGCCATTGATATTGTATCTAACAGTGTTGGAGAATTCCATGGGATGCGTATTGGGCCAACATGATGAGACAGGAAAGAAAGAAAGGGCAATATACTACCTCAGTAAAAAATTTACCGATTGCGAAATGAGGTACTCATCAATTAAGAAGTTGTGTTGCGCTCTAATCTGGGCAACTCGAAGACTGAGGCAGTATATGTTGTATCACACGACTTGGCTGATTTCAAAGTTAGATCTTTTAAAGTATATGATGGAATCGACTGCTTTGAACGGGAGAATGGCTAGATGGCAGATCTTGCTCTCAGAATTTGATATAGTATATGTCAGTCAGAAGGCCATAAAGGGAAGTGCAATAGCCGATTTCCTAGCTAGTAGAGCCTTGGAGGACTATGAATCTTTGAATTTCGATTTTCCAAACGAGGACTTGATGTATGTGGCGAATACTGAAGAAAATCCTCAAATGGATCGCGTATGGAAGTTAAATTTTGATGGAGCTTCAAATGCTACGGGTAATGGAGTTGGGGCAGTTTTGGTATCCCCAAGTGGAGATCATTATCCTGTTGCTAGCAAGTTGGACTTCGATTGTACAAATAACATGGCAGAATATGAAGCATGTATTATGGGCATTCGTGCAGCCATTGAACGGAACATCAAAGTACTGAGAGTATACGGGGATTCAGCGTTGGTGATATACCAACTCAAAGGGAGTGGGAGACTAGGGATCCTAAGCTAATCGGTTATAGAAAACTAGTTCTTGAATTGGCTGAGGAGTTTGACGATATCACCTTCTATTACCTCCCACGGGAGGAAAACCAAATGGCTGATGCTTTAGCTACTCTAGCTTCGATGATTCAGGTGAATAGACTTGAGGCAATGAGGCCTGTTCAGATGAGTATCTCTGAGACCCCGGCTAATTGCTGCAATATTGAGGAGGAGGGAAAAGATGATTGTCCTTGGTATCAGAGTATCCTACAATATGTGAAGAATCGGGAATACCTTGATCAAGCGACAGAGAATGACAAAAGAACTCTGAGAAAGATAGCCATTGAATATGTCTTAGATGGAGAAGTGTTATATAAAAGAAGGAAGGATCAAGTACTGTTAAGGTGTGTGGATGCTGTGGAAGCCAAGAAAATTTTGGAAGAAGTCCATGAGGGTATTTGTGGGACGCACGCCAGTGGTTTCACGATGGCCAGACAGATCATGAGATTTTGGTACTATTGGCCCACCATGGAAGGAGATTGTATTGATTATGCCAGGAAGTGCCACAAATGCCAAATTTACGGAGACAAAATACACGCGCCCCCTTCACCTCTTCACGTCATGACCTCTCCTTGGCCGTTTTTCATGTGGGGTATGGATGTTATTGGGCCAATATCACCAAAGGCTTCTAATGGGCATCGCTTCATCTTCGTAGTAATTGATTACTTTACTAAGTGGGTGGAGGCTGCTTCATATGCAAATGTCACGAAAGCAGTAGTCAGCAAATTCTTGAAGAAGGAGATCATTTGTCGATATGGAATGCCTGAGAGGATCATATCCGACAATGCGATGAACTTGAATAATAGCACAATAGCTGAAGTTTGTAGCAAATTTAAAATTAAGCATCATAACTCATCGCCGTATCGTCCCAAAATGAATGGTGCAGTGGAGGCGGCCAATAAGAACATTAAAAGGATTGTGGGGAAAATGACTGAAACCTACAAGGATTGGCATGAGAAATTATCATTTGCTCTCCTTGCCTATCGAACATCTGTTAGAACTTCTACTGGGGCAACGCCTTTTTCTCTGGTTTATGGAATGGAGGCAGTATTACCCATTGAAGTTGAAATCCCTTCTCTACGGGTGTTATCTGAGCTACAGTTGGATGAAGCCGATTGGATCCAATCTCGGTACGATCAGTTGAACCTAATAGAAGAAAAGAGGCTAAGAGCTATTCACCATGGGCAAATGTACCAGAAACGAATGATGCGAGCCTATAATAAAAAGGTTCGCCCCCGAGAATTTCGTGAAGGGGACTTGGTACTAAAAAGATTCTTCCTATGCAAAAAGATTTTAGAGGAAAATGGATGCCAAATTGGGAAGGCCCTTATGTTGTAAAGAAGGCCTTTTCTGGTGGAGCTTTGATCCTATGCGAGATGGATGGCGAAAGTTTACCAAATCCTGTAAACGCAGACTTCGTCAAGAAATACTTCACTTGAAAAAAAAAAAACTTTGGAGAGGCTAAGGTGAAAACCCGTAAAGGGCACTTTGAGACCAAAGAGGGCTTGAGTCGAAAACCCGGAAAAGGCGACTCAAGTATTGGGCAGGATTGGAACATCAGGATTTGAGCGGATCAATTTTGATCGGGGGATATGATGATCTTCCTTTACTTGAACCAATAAGAAAGGATATGCAACGTCTTGGAACATTGACAGAGTATTGCAGATCTCCTGAACACATGTCAAACTTAGAAGGGTATTCGGAAAGTTTGTACAGAGAAACTCAAGCTGCGATAACTGGGGCACCTAGTTCTTATGTGTATTCTTGAAAATACATTATCTTGTTTTTTTTTCTTCCTTTCTTTTTGTGAAAACGCACATTCTCAATCCATTTCTTTGTTACCTTTTCTTTCGCCATCTGTGATGTTTTATTTGAGTTATGATCAGAACTAGCTTTATTCTTATCCATTGTTATGATCTTTTTGCAAACATGTTGCATAGGAATAGTGATTAACGAACTAATGAAACTTTCAGGAAAGAAGTTTTGCACATTACTCTGGAAAATTTCTAAATAATATAGGGACCTGAAACATGACTATTGTTTAGAAAATACCAAGTTTAAAGGGTGAAATATCTAAGAAGGAAAAGTCTAAGCTAAAGACTATCCTTTCAGATTTTGTTGTCTAAACATTGATTGAACAAAATGACGAGCTGTCGTGTTAATTACAAAGCTTAAATGAACAAGCAAGCAATGATCATCAGGCAATAGGAAGAGGTTACCTCGGAGAAGAGAGCCTTCACTTGCGCATAAGACTTTGGTACGACACCTTGAGAATGGTGTAGGAAACCAGAACGGTTCAGATCCTATATCCCCAAATTGTGATAAAAGAGGACAGAGGAAAGGCCACATATTTCTACCCTTAGATTACTGTGAGAGAATGATGGTACAAATTTTGGCGTCCCAGTGGATATAACTTTGAGGTTTACAATGGGGACAGTCTGGCTAAATGTTTCTTCAGAAAAATCAGTCAAGCGAGAAGGCGTTGTAGCACATCAGTCACAAAACCTTGATAAACTTCGAGTAGTGATAACCTAAGCGAGATCATTCTCGGAAAAATAAAATTCTGCATTCATGCAAACACCATTCACATATGTCTAGTTAGGAGCATTTGTTTCATTTTGATCATGTCATCCTAATCATTAGGCATAATTAGGTTTATTATACAGGTCTTATCTCCCTGAGATTACAGTGGAACAGACCAAAAAATTTCAGATCTTATCTCCCTGAGGTTACAGTGGAGCAGATTGAAGCCAGAGATCTTATCTCCCTGAGATTACAGCGGAGCAGATCAAAGATAGTAATCCTATCTCCTTGAGATTACAATGGAGCGGATTAAAAGATCTTATCTCTTTGAAGTTACAGTAGAGAAGATCACATCAGGTCTTATTTCCCTGAGGTTACAGTGGAGTAGACCGGAGAATTCCAGATCTTATCTCCCTGAGGTTACAGTGGAGCAGATTGAAGCCAGAGATCTTATCTCCCTGAGATTACAGCGGAGCAGATCGAAGACACTATCCTATCTCCCTGAAGTTACAGTGGAGCGGATCAAAATGATAGATCTTATCTCCCTGAGATTACAGTGGAACAGACCGAAAAATTTCAGATCTTATCTCCCTGAGATTACAATGGAGCAGATTGAAGATAGTAATCTTATCTCCCTGAGATTACAGAGGAGTAGATTGAAGATAGTAATCCTATCTGCCTGAGATTACAGCGGAGTGGATTAAAATAAAGGATCTTACCTTTTTGAAGTTACAGTAGAGGAGATCGTGTCAGGTCTTATCCCCCTGATGTTGCAGTGGAATAGACTAAAAACATAAATTTCGTTCCCTTGCGAAGAAGATTAAAGCTACAAATCAGATCTTCCTGAAGTACAGTAGAATGGATCGAAGCAACAAGGCACAGTGGACGGAATGAGGCTACCTGAAGAAGAGAAGTGTCAAAAGAAGTCGAGGCCCTGCAAGGCTGGGCAAAATTGGTCTTTCTATGTCTTTGCTCTGTTCTCGTTACACGACAACGAGCAAAGAGGGGCAGCTGTATAGCCCAATATTTGCCCAACCCATCACAAAATTAAACCAACCCTAACCAAACCCAATTTAGCCCAACAGACTAAAACCCTAAGCCCAGCCCAAACCTAAACAATTTTCAGCAAAAAAAGAGAGGAGAAGAACCCTAGCCGCCGCCCCACCTTGGCCCGCCACTACCAGTTGTCTGCCACCAGCACACCCACTTGCCTCCACCACTCTACGCCTGCAAAAGAAGACAAAAAAGGACAGCAAAGAAAAACACCAAAAAATGAAATTCTTTGTATTTTTTTTTGGATTTTGGGCTATATAGCCCTATGGTCATCGAAAGGGGGGGATTTGGATGTTTTTTTGGAGATTTCAAAGGGAAGAATCGGTTGTATTTTGGGGGGACCCTTTTTTTTTTCTTTTTTTTCTTCTTCTCTCTTTCAATTTCTTAACCAAAAGCAAACAATTGATATCCGAAATACTACAATCTTAACATCGAAAGGCAGAGATTCGAACACCCAAAAATCAGTAAATCAACAAGTCAAAAAAATCAGAACCGGAAACCTAAGGTGGTTGTGAATCTATTCTTGTTTTGTCTTTTGTTCTATTTTCCCATATATATACTAAAAAATATATAAAAAATAACAATATAATATAAACAAAAAAATAAAATAAAAAATAAAAAATATTTTTTTTACCTTTTCCGGCCACCGCACGCGGTGGCCGGCGCCGGCGCCGGCGAGCCTCCGGTGGCCATCCGGTGACCGGCCCCCCTGGCCGGATTTTCCTTCCCCCTCCCTTCTCTCTCCCTTCTCTCTTCCCTCTCTCTTCTTTTTTAATAAAAATAAATAAAAAGGGTTTTTAATTTTAATTTTTTTATCTTATAGTACGATTATGTGTATTAAATCAAATAAAATAATAAGATTTTGAAAATCTACCCATGTAAATCAAATTTGAAAAAGAAAATTGTGCTATTGAAATCCCTTTCTTGAAATTACTCACAAAATTTGAAATTTTCTAATATACTCAAATTAGTAAATTCATTTTTAAAATTTTAAAAATATTCATGCAAATAACTTTCTTTTTACAAATTTCTCACTCACTCAAACATATATTTTGTACTTTTCGGTCTTTGTCAATGTGTATTCCCATAAACGTATTTTGTTGGATAAGAAATATTTTTGGGGTTAGGATATGTGTGCTGCGGGTTTTACATAAAAGATTTGAGTGTTTCAAATGGAAAATTCTTGGGAAAATTTTATGGGTTTATTCAAATTTTCATATGAATATTTAAGTTTTTCTTTTAAGAATATCGGTTTATGTTGGTTTAAGGAATCGATTTTAAATTTGAGAAGTTTCAATCATTTTTGGGTCATGTGAGTTCTAAGATTTTGTTCTAAAATTTCAAGTGATCAATTGTTTTTTCGTTTTTACTAGGTTTTTGTTGGGTTTCAACAAGAGGTAGCTACATCCATACCAATGATAGAAATAGGTTAAAGTTTCAAAGAATTGAAAAATTAGTATTTTCCTATTACAACATGAAATTTAAGATGAGATATCATAAAAGAACAAGCATTGATGAGCTAAAATGATAGTTTTAATTCTATTAGCGTTGGTCCTATCTTCGAAGATGATGATCTACTATCTAAATGATTGTAAGAGAAAAAAAATCCATCAAAGCAACTTAGGAGAAAGAGAAATAAACATAGAGATCCATCCAAAGGAAAACAAAATAAGCATACTTTTGAAGGTTCTTCTTCTTACAGGAGACCAACTTCTAGTAATATTGGGTATAGTGATTCATTTGCTAGTACTTAAGGTGAGCAACTTCCATTTTTTCAACCTCCTCATGGTTACTTAAATCCACATAACTACTATTTGCCATTTCCTAGTTACAATATGCTTTATCCACCTCAAATGTATCATCACTTACTTGTATCGCATTTGTAAAACGTAAAAAATCGATTGAATTGAAAATTGGATGGACCAATAAAAAAGTGGGGGAATCAATTTTTGCAACCAGCCCACTGCTATTATTGTTTCCTTGTTGCCACTAGCTAGCTACCATCTTAGTGTGAGTTTGTGGTGTAGTGCAATGCGTTTAGTTTACCTTTTGTTTCACATTACAATATCATTATATTATTTAATATCATCGCCACTGCTATTTTTATACTAACCACAAGTAAACACATCACTTATCTAAAATCACCGATCAATGCTTTCAGGATATCGTACAAAATCACCCAAGGAGAAAGTTGGAGATAAAAACAGTGAAATTTGCTCCATATTTTGTGCGTTTAATATGAGAAAAAAAGGGGAAAACATAATCATAGTTTTTTATTTGTCAAATAGCAGTATATCACAAAACAGCAAAGGGTAGGTATGAGAATCGTGAGATAAATATGAACTTAAAAGAGGAAAAAAAGAGATGAAAAGATGAGAGAAAGAGTAGGCGGTAGAAATTTTTTGTTTTAATTTATTGCTCTTCATAAATGCTTTTAAAAAGTATTGTGAAAAAGTATTTATTAGTAGTGATTTTTGAAAAGTTTGGTTTAAGATATAAATATTTAGAATTAGTTTAACATTGCTGTATAGCCCAATATTTGCCCAACCCATCACAAAATTAAACCAACCCTAACCAAACCCAATTTAGCCCAACAGACTAAAACCCTAAGCCCAGCCCAAACCTAAACAATTTTCAGCAAAAAAAGAGAGGAGAAGAACCTTAGCCGCCGCCCCACCTTGGCCCGCCACTACCAGTTGTCTGCCACCAGCACACCCACTTGCCTCCACCACTCTATGCCTGCAAAAGAAGACAAAAAAGGACAGCAAAGAAAAACACCAAAAAATGAAATTCTTTGTATTTTTTTTGGATTTTGGGCTATATAAAAGCCCTATGGTCATCGAAAGGGGGGGATTTGGATTTTTTTTGGAGATTTCAAAGGGAAGAATCGGTTGTATTTTGGGGGACCCTTTTTTTTTTCTTTTTTTTCTTCTTCTCTCTTTCAATTTCTTAACCAAAAGCAAACAATTGATATCCGAAATACTACAATCTTAACATCGAAAGGCAGAGATTCGAACACCCAAAAATCAGTAAATCAACAAGTCAAAAAAATCAGAACCGGAAACCTAAGGTGGTTGTGAATCTATTCTTGTTTTGTCTTTTGTTCTATTTTCCCATATATATATACTAAAAAAATATAAAAAATAACAATATAATATAAACAAAAAAATAAATAAAAAAAATATTTTTTTACCTTTTCCGGCCACCGCGTGCGGTGGCCGGCGCCGGCGCCGGTGCCGGCGAGCCTCCGGTGGCCGTCCGGTGACCGGCCCCCCTGGCCGGATTTTCCTTCCCCCCTCCCTTCTCTTTCCCTTCTCTCTTCCCTCTCTCTTCTTTTTTTTTTCTTTCCCTCTCCCCAAATGATTTTTTGGTTAGTTTAGGCCTTATATAGCCCTCCAAAACGACGTCGTTTTGGGGGCTACACTTAAGCCCCAAAACGACGTCGTTTTAGCCATGCCCGACCCATCCGACCCGACCCGCTAGAGGATCCGCGTGTTCTCATTTGAATGGGATATTTATGCGCGCAATCCTTCCGCTTTTTCAGGGTTTTGCAATTAAGTCATTTTCTTTTTTCCAATTTGGCCCCATAATTTCTCGCGCTTTTTGATTTAGTCCCCGCTAATGTGCTGCGTTTTAATGGAATGGAATAATTGTTGTTTCGGTCCCCCTATGTTTTGTGCGCGCTCAAATAAGCCCATTTCTCTTCATTTCCTTTCACATTTGCCCCACAACTTTGTTTTTAATTCAATTTTAGTCCTTTTTTTCGTTTATTTTTATATCTTTATTAAATATCCTTGTTATTTTTATATTATTAGTATTATTAGTATTAGTATTATTATTATGTATTAGTATATATTTTTATTATGTATGTGTATACATATATATATTTTCATATCTAATATTTTTATTTCATTTTTATTCTAATATTTTATTAATCTTATGTTTGTTTCTTTTATATTCCAATGTTATCATTATTATTATTATTATTATTTTTATTTTTATTAGTTTATGTTTTGTTATATATCTATATATTTATAATACGTATATATACTTGACATATTTGTATATACCTCGGTAATATTATTACTAGTTTTTAATATACGCATATATTACCTAAATATTTTAGTATTATGTATATTCTTCATGTATTATATATGTGTCCTTAATACTATACTTTATTTGTGTCATGTTTTTTTATGTCGTATTATTATATTTTAATATTATATTATATAATTATATATACATATATCTTTTATATATATTATCATTGTATATATTTTATTATTATTAGTTATATTTTACATTATTATATATATTTTTCTAATATTATATTGTATATACTGTTGTTTATATATATATGTGTATATATTTATGTAGTGTAGAAAATAGTTTTATTATCATTCTTATCATTTCTAAGGTATGCATATACTATATATGTTCTACGTATGTTATATGGATTCTTAATATCGCTAAATATATATGTCATCATCTTATATATTATTTATATTAAAATATTTTAATATTCATAATTTCAAATTGTTGATACATTTTATAATATATTTACGTACATACTTTTCATTTATTATAAATATACTTTTTATATTTTTATATCTCATATTTTTATGTATACATAGGTATAAGCATAAATACATACATCTTAATTCATATATGTATATATACGTACTTATACATACTTAAATATATTTTTCATATTTCATAATTTTTATATACTTACATATATTTATGCATATTTTACATCATATACATACTTATATATATTCTTTATATTCTTAAAAATGCTTTTTGTATACTTCACATATTTTATAATTCACATACATATATTTTATATTATCACAATTTGTAAATATATATAAACACATATTTACATTTTATTTTTATTATACTTACCGATTTTTTTTATATATGTATATATTTATCTATGTTTTCATATTCTATAATTTATATGCGTTTCTTATTTTATGGCTAAAAATTATACATGTATATACATTTTTACATAATTGTATTTATCGTCATCATTGTTATTTGGTGTTTGTTTATTTATCCATGTACACTTGTGCTTTTTCTAAAATGTTAGTTCTATTTATTTATTTGTATGCTTTATTTATGTAATCGCCTCGTCATTTCATTTTTGCCTATTGTATTGTTGTTACTCACTTTACTTTGCTTACCTTGTCGTATTCGTTATTGTTTTGTCAAGCATTAACACCAAGCATCAAAAGGAAATTTTTCTAAATAAGGCAATATTTCGCGTTTGGAAAATCGAGAAAACGTGCCCTAACGTGCTGGGTTTCAATTTCTCGTTCGACTAAATAGCCAAATATCCTCTTAAAGCTTCAAAGTGTGGTTTCATTAAACTATAAGGTGATCTTGGTTTCGATGGTTTAGAGTATCGTGTCCTAACGTGTTGGATGTGATATTCCTTCGGAACAAGAGAATCTTATATTTCAATTCACGTTATCAGAGTTTCTTTTAAGGATCGTATTTTTAAAACTCTTCAAATTTTCAATTTTCGACACTAAGACACTAATTAATCAACTAGGTACCAATTTTGGGCGTATCGAGGGTGCTAATCCTTCCTCGTGCGTAACCGACTCCCGAACTCATTTTTCTGAATTTCGTAGACCAAAATCGTTGTTTAAATAAAATTAAATCATTTATTAAAAACAACCACTTTTTTGAGGTGACCCGATCACACCTCGTCAAAAAGGATTGGTGGCGACTCCCGTTTTCATTCTTTTTTTTAAAATCCAAGTCGACCTCGTTTTCATCAAAAATGGTGTCAACAATTGCTTTTGAAAAGTAATTTTAAAAAGTGATTTTGAGAAATACTTTTGAAAAGTTTGATTTAAGATTCACACCACATTTGGTTAGGGGTAGATCTACTCATGGGCCGGGCCACTCGGCCCGACTTGAAGGCCTGCTCAAAAAGTGGGAGGGTTTAGGCAGAAATATAGGCCCGATTAATGGGTTTGGGCAAAAAAAATAAGGTCTGTTTAAAAATGGGCTGAGCCTCGGGTAAGACATTTTTAGACCGAGCCCTGCCTGATCCATATTCACTAAATGCCAAAAAAAATCTTCTATTTTTTTATTTTAATGATATTTTCTTGTTATTTTCTCTCTATTTTGCTACTATTTCACTATTATATTGTTACTATTTTGTTGTTATTATTTGGATATTGTATAACACTTGTTTTATTGTTAATTTTGTTATTATTTTAAAGATATTTTCTTGTTAAGTTGCATCTATCTTAATATTATTTAAGTATACATATTTTTTAAAATTTATTTTCAATTTGTTAGGAAATATTTATTTTAATATTTTTAGTATTTTTGATATATTATATATATTTAAAAATTATGTAAAAAATAATATAATATAAAAAAATTAATAAGGGTGGGCCAGGTCATGCTCAGGTTTTAGCATTTTTATTTGGGCCGGGCTTGGGCACATTTTAAGCCATTTTTCAGGCCAGGTCGGGCCTGGGTCTAGAAAATGGACTTTAAATTTTGCTTGGGTCCGGCCCGGCCCATGATTACCTCTAGTTGAGGGAATGAAATCGGGTTGTAATGCAATAAAGCTGTAATTAGTAATTCAATTATTTGGTTAAATGGAATGGAATAGAGCTATAATAATATTCTTGTGTTTTTTTAATGGAATAGATGTTGTAATAGTATAAGGAAAAAGACTTAAATTACCAAAGTGCCCTTAGTAGAATTTTTTTCAGGTAGATGATTATTGTTATTATTATTAAATTTTAATAAAATTATTATTAAATATAATTAATTTAATCATATTTTAACATAATTATTATTAAATACAATTAAATAAAATAATATATATAATTTAATAATATTTTTAATATAAATATTATTAAAATATGAATTAATAAAAATCATAATATATAATATTATAAAAATAATACATAATCTAGTTTGTTATTTTTAAATTGCAATACATATATTTAATGTGCTAAAATATCTATATTTATAAACATTGGCAGTTTTAGTTGTTCATACAATATCACCAATTTTGTTTCATGTCATAATATTTTAAATTTGACAAGCAACAATCAAGAACATATTTATTCAAAAAATGGTTCATGTAATATTGAAATTTACAAATTGGGTGTAATATCATAAGGGATTAAAATCAGACAAGAATATCAGGAAAGCAACTTGATATAACTTTGATTAATGTAAGGTGCCAAGTTCAGTATTCAAGGACTTGACCAGAGGGCTAATAGACCAAATAAGGAGAAAGCTAATATACTAATAAAATAGAAAGTCATTATTAAAAGCTCAATCAATATCTCCTTCTACTCACTCGGAGAAGATTCTCAGCTTAAATATTTCCTCACATTGGCAGTTTTAGCTGTTTATGCAGGAAAACCAAATTTTGCTTCATGCCAAAATATTTTAAATTTGACAAGCAGCAATCAAGAACATATTTATTCACAAAATGTTTCATGTAGCATTGAAATTTTCAAATTAGGTGTAATTTTATAAGGGATCAAAATCAGGCAAGAATATCAAGAAAGCAACCTAATAGATATCTAGCATTCTACTAAAACGAATTCTTAAAACAAATTTGTTAACTAGGTACCTAGAAACAAATTCTTAAAAAGAATTTTTTTTTTCTTTTCAAACATGTAAAGATCATTCAATTTGATAGTACTAAAGAGACATCACACAATTCATTTTTGTAGAAGAGGAGGATTAGATCCTTCTGCCAACAATAGCTACCATCAATCTAAACAAATAAACCTTTGAATGATCAAATATGAGAAGCAAAGAAAAATAACTAATTCATTATTTTGATTGTATCTTTTCTACATTTTGGCTGCAGCCATTCTTACAAGTCTTAAAACTTCAATTCTCAAAGTGCCAAACTCAGCCAAGCCTTAATCAAATCCCAAGCCAAACTAAATGAATTTTTACTTGTTTTAACCATTCAAATCATTTCTTTAGATTTGACTTTAGAGGGTATTTTTTAAGTTATCTGTATCGTAAATCCGTTCATTTACATGACAAAATATATTGTAAAAAAGTTATTTTCTTTCTATAGTTTTCCATGTTTGTAATATATTTGAAGTTCTTTTGCAACACAAAATAATTGGTATGCAATTGGTAACTACATTGAACCAAAGTATGGAAATTCCTATGGTCATGATCAAAGCCAACTTCATCTATACACAACATAACAATATACATTCATTTCCTAATCACCTTCATAAAGAAATCAAACAATATTAAATAACTGAACCTAATTGATAAACACGAATTTACATGGGGTGGTAATCCTATATTTTTTCTTTTTTTTTTGTGAAGTGTAACCCTTAATCTCCATAGTGCTTGGTATGTATTTTTATGTTGGTTTGATTCACAAGTTGACCCTATGTAAACAAACTCTTATTTCAAGTATATACTACAAATCTCGTCCAACCAGTTCTATCCTTTAAATCTAACGAAAACACAAGATGTCATCTTTACTGTCTCTTTTAACCCCTTCCACAATTAGTTGTTTCAAAGCCTTCTATTGGTCTTTAAATTTTTTTGCAATATCAACGGCCTCTTGATTACTCATCACCTGGATTAAGCATATGCAAAAGGACAAATAAATCCTATGAAACTATTTCTAGCTCAATAAGGAGACATCAAAGTAGAGTGTGTTTTACCTTCCAAAGACCATTACTTGTAAGAATTAAAATATTTGTATTGTTATCTATGTTGGTTCATTGAATGTCGGGATCTGATTGTAGATAAGATTTAAGGATCTTGTCATCAAAAGCACGTGAAACTACTAGTTGTCCATTGACTCTAGCAACATCTCCTAATAGCATGCACAAACAACAAATTTAACAATCTCATCATATTAGCAAATTATGTAACAACCCGTTTTTAGTAGCTCAAGGTACCAAATAGCTATGAAATTTAAAATTGGAGATCTTTATATGGCAAATAGACCATTTAGTGTAGTTAGTAGATAAGAATGATTATTCATCATTGGAATTTAGTAAATTAGTAAGGTCAATTTTGGAAAGTGAATGACAAAATGATGATAAATGAATTAAATTATTAAATTATTATCATTTTCATCATTTTTCCTAAAATAAAAACATGAAAACCCTAGCCATGGAAGCTTGAAGATAGACAAGCCTATTTTGCTTAATTAGGTGAGTACTTTTGTCCCGTTTTAATGATTTTTATGTTTCTGAGTTCGTAATAGCTTAATCTAGCTATCTCAGGGATTAATTTGTAAAACTATAAAAGTGTTTGGGTTTTTCCATGGATGAGTATAGTTGAATTATGAGGTTTTATGGTAGAAAATGAAAGGTTGCTGATAGATAAACAACTTTTGTAAAGAGAATTTTGATGAAATTATAATTTAGGGACTAAATTGAAAAGATAAAAAATTTATGGAAAAATTTTGAATTGTTTGAAATACATAGGCTGCTATGGATATGTATGAAAATCAGTTAAGCTTGAAATAAGGATTAAATTGTATGAATTTCATTTTCCAAGCTTAGGGACAAAAGCATAATTAATTAAAAGTATAGGGGTAAAAAAGTAATTTTTCCAAAGATGTGTATTGGACTGAATTGATATGAATTATATTAAATTGAGTTAAATTCATTCGTATAGATCCAGATAGACCTAATACGGAGTTAGATCGAAGAAAAGAAAAAGTATTCGGATTAGTAGCCTATGAATTTACGTACACTTGTCGAGGTAAGTTCGTCTAACTAAATTGTATATTTATATGTTTTAAATTGAATATTATTGTGGGTGATTTGTATAATATTCCATGTATAAATATCGACCACATATCCAAAAAATATCGAGTCTTGTTTGAACCTTAAAAATTTGAAGGATACAAATGATATGTTATTAGGGTCCCCGAATTGGTTGTGATCCTGCATGTGTTGCAGACACACCATAGCTCTTATAAGCGTCCCGATACTTGGCTCTCATGAGCTTCCAATTATTTAGCTCTCAAGAGCTTCCCGATTAATAGCTCTCTTGAGCTTCTCGATATTTGGCTCGCAAGAGCTTCCCGATGTTTGGCTCGCAAGAGCTTCCCGTTATACAGCTCACATTAGCTTCCCATTATATGGCCCGAAAGAGCTTCCTATTTACATGTTTGTATAAACATACATGTACATAAAATTGACGGATTACAGTTTTGTACACTTCATGTGTACTACCCGTGTATCCAATGATATTTTAAATGGTTCAACAGGAAAAATTCTTATATGAGATAATATGAGTTCGAAACGAACTATTACCCATATATACATGAAGTACATGGAAATGATATTACCTTATATACTGATTCTTGAATTGGTTGTTACTGGAATGTGAAACTTGCTTGATGACTTTGTTCATCCATGATTAAGGGCTATTATATGTGATTACTTGGCTAACATGATGAGGATATGTGTTTAGGCTTTTGGCCAAGTTGGTTTGGATAATTCTTGTATGTGAAATAATGGTAAGTTAAATTCTATGTTATACGAACTTACTAAGCTTAAATGCTTACTCTGTTTTATTTTCCCTATTTTAAAGTAATTCGAAAGCTCGATTTGGTTGGAAGCTGGTCGGAGTTACTTCACACTATCCATCGGCCCATTTCGGTATGTATAGTAAATCAATTTTGGTTATAATGGCATGTATAGGTTAATTTGGCCAAATGTTGGCAAGTAAATGTTTTGTTATGATTAGCCATTTGAATGGCTTGTGCTTGATATATTTTGATATATATATATGGCTTATAATGTTTGATGTGTGTTTGATATGTTTGAGTGATGGTGAACTTATAAGTATATTGATGATTAGTTTGAATTTGTATATTTGGCATAATTATGCATATATGTGGTTGGATCAATAGGTGATTGTAGATGTTGATTGACATGTTATAAGATATTATTTGATTTTCCTAAAGGCATATTGGTTGTATGTTGTGATAACCCATGTTTAGGACATGACTCTAGCTTGATTTAAATGTCTTGTTATGGCTTGGTGATGTGCAAATTAATGTGTATAGGTTGATGTCAATTTGGGTGAGAAATGTGGCTTGGAAAATGACCTTTTTTCTTCCACACGAGTAGAGACACGGGCTTGTGTCTCAGCCGTGTGTGAACATGACCAAATGACACGGCCGTGTGTCCCCTGTATCTTTTAAATTACAAAACAGAATGCTCACACGGCCTAGCACGCGGGCTTGTGGCTTGGTCGTCTGACCCAAGTCAGAGAGCTCATAAGTTTGGACACGGGCTGGGGCATGGCCGTGTGTCCCTATTTCGAATGCACACACGGCCTGAGACACGGGCGTGTCTCTTGACCGTGTGAGACATAAAGCTTGGCCACACGGGCATGTGTCCTCTGCACCTTTGAAAATTTTTAATGTTTTCTGAAAAATCCATTGAGTACGCAGTTTAAAATAACTTGTATTATTTTTTTAGACAATTTAATTTGAATATATAAATCATATTAGATATTAACATAACATAGATAAAATAAGCCTAACAAATTCAAATATTCTATATATTTGAATTAAGTTTCAAAAAGGTGTAATAATTGTATACCCAATATAAATATTAAAAACTTTGCATTGGCATTTGCAATTTAAAGTGAATTCATTAAACTACAAGCTATGGCATCTCTTGTTAATTCTATTTCATAACCACTTGATTTGTTTGATTCACCATCATCATAATCATCACTTTCTCCATCATGAATATCTTTTGGATCAACAATATTATCATATGCCTTGTTAATATTTTTTGTATTCCATAAAATCTACATTTCAATCGACATGTTTCAGATAAAATTGTATATCACCATTGTAACAACAACGATCATCATTTGCTTTTCAAAACTATAACTTGACATATCCCTTAAAATGATCCATTTTTTTTCAAAACACCAAAAGTTCGTTCAATCACAATGATGAATATGAATGATTGAATATCTCTTCCTTACCTGTAACACCCCTAACCCGTATCCGTCACCGGAATAGGGTTACAAGACATTACCAAACTTATACATTGCATTTGTACAAAACCGAGCCGTAAATTTGCATTCCAAATCAAAACTTTTCAAATTTCATAAAAAAGTCCCTAATATTGGCCTACGGGGCCCAATACATGCTTTAGAAGTGATATGGAAATAAATTGGTAACTATGGAAAACTTTGAAAAAAAAATTTTGAAGTTAGGGGCACAGGCCCGTGTGGTTCTCATGGCCATGTAGCCAGCTCGTGGGCAGTTTTGACTTGTAATTTCTTAAGCATCAAAGAGGCACACGACCTGAGCACATGCCCATGTGGCTAGGCCGTGTGGTAAACTGATTTTTCACCATTTTTAAGCCATTTTCACATGATTTTGACACACAACTATGCTTGAAACCCGTGCTCTTCACACGACCAAGACACACGGCCGTGTCTTTTACCCGTGTACTATCCTGACTTCATATTTAAGGATGTAGGGGACACACGGTCATTTCACACACCGACCTAGACACACGCCCATGTTGACGAAATAAGGCCATTTCCTAGCCCTAATCCTCACCTAAACTTAACCATGTCCCTGCATAAAAACTTACAAGTATATACCATCCATTTCAACCAATTTTTGATATCCAAATTGATATGTACCTATTTTCAATCGTGCTTCTAAACTTACTCTTACATAAAATTTGACAATTTATATTCATGGATGGGTTTACTTAACTTGATTAACCAAAAACAACTCATGATACAATACCATACCATATCATCCTTAAAACATACATTACTAGCCACTCCAATGGCTAAATTACAAACCAACATTTTTAAGTATTACTTGTCTACATTAGTCTATACATGCCATTATATCAAAATAAGTCTAACGTTTATACCAAAATCAAGGGATTGATAGTGTGATGATAACCCCGACCCCAAATCCAACCTTCACGAGCTTTGAGCACTATAAAATAGGAAAAAAATAAACCTAGTAAGCATTAATGCTCAATAAGTTCATATAACCAAAATACACTTACCATTCATGTTCATCAAGTAATTCATACATTAAGTAATATGTCCATTAACTCATTCAATTAGCAAATAAGGCCTATACACAATCATTCAACCAATTGATTAGTTTCCAAAAATACTAAAATGCATAGATCAGCTCATCATACCATTTCTCTTTATATCACTATGTATGTCGTTACCGCTAAATTATTTAATTTTCGATGGACCTTTCTTTTTCCAGTTGTACACTTGAGGTGTACATTCCATTTCAAGTGGTACACACAAAGTATACCTTTCCTTTTCATATGGTATACACTAAGTATACCTAACCTTTCCAAGTGTACACACAAAGTGTACATAACCTTTTCAAGTTGTACCATTTGGGTACACAAATCCTTTTCAAGTATTACCCCTTTCAGTTTACATTCCTTTTCAAAATGAGATCAAAAGATTATCCTTTCGGGACAACCTTTATTGCAACATATGCAAGATCTCATATTCACGGTAATCACCTGTCCAATCGGAAATCAATATTCAAACGGATTCATGCATCGTTTCATTATTTACATGTAAATCACAAATCAACATTGGTTTATTATATGTACATACCAATTACAAATCATGATACACATAATTCAACAATCAATTCAACACATTTACATTGTTAATTTAGTTATACAAACTTACCTTGACAATTGATTGTATCTACTAATCCGAAACTTTTTCTTCCCTCGATCTCTTTCTTTGTTCGACACTTTCGGATCCATATAAATAAATTTAATCATCAATTTATTGATTTTTACATTCAATCAAGCCTATTTCACATTTTAGGCAAAAGTATCATTTTGCCCCTAAACTTTTAATTAATTCCAGTTTCGTCCCTAGGCTCGGAAATTGAAATTCATGCAATTTACTCCTTATTCCAAGCTTATTCAAAATTCCAATTTAACTTTTACAGTACACGTATTTCATAAATTTTAGAATTTTTCCAAGAATTTTACTACTTTGTAATTTAGTCCCTACACATGCTTTCACTAAAAATCAACTTGTAAAAGTGGTTTATCTATCAATAATCTTTCATTTTCTATTAAAAACTTTCAATTTACAACATATTCATCCATGGGTAATTTTCTAAACTTGGTTTTCTTCCAATTTAATCACTCAAATAAATAAATTAAGCTTTGTCAATCTCAAAAATATAAAAATTACTAAGAACGGGACATAGAACTTACCAATTCAATCTTGAAAAGTTTCCTTTCCCTATCCTAGGGTTTCCATGTATTTTATGAAGAAGAAGATGATATAAAATGAGTTTTAATTCTATTTAATCATTTATCACATACTTTTTAATTTAATTTCCAATTTAATCCTTAACATTTTTCAATTTTTCCATGGATGACTCATTAAAAATATCTACATATTTTTCATCAATGGTCTAATTGTCATATAAGGACTTCTCACTTTTAATTCTATAGCTATTTAATCCTTATAACTACTAGAATTCAACTTTGACATTTTATTCAGTTTAGTCCTTTTTGCAATTAGACACATATTTGATAAGATTTTTCTATAAAAATTTTCATGAAATATTCATATCATAATGCCTATCATTTTATGAAATTTAAATAATTTCATTTTTCGGACTCTAATTCGTGGTCCCAAAACCATTATTCCGATTTCACTGAAATTGGGCTGTTACGTACCAGATATAGGTCTACCTCTGCAAAAGTTAGGTAAATGATTTCGTTGTCCTCTATACGGTCGAAGATAATCTGTAACACCCCAAACCCAACTTAGACATTATGGCTGAATTAGGTGACGTCACAAGGAATGGGTTTTGAAAACTGACTTGGTAAACCATCTTTATTTAAGTTTTACTAAAATCGTGATTTAGTCAATTTCTTTACCAAACTTATTACAGCGGAAGCCTTATTGTTATAGTTTGAAAACACTATTGTGTTTTTAGGAAAACCGTTGTTTACTTAAAAAAACTGTTGTTTTAATAACACAATTTTAGCAAAGCAGTCAAATTGAAAAACAATCCAAAAATTAACAGTTAAGAACCAAACAGTCCAGAGAGTCCCCAAGAATTATAACTCTCAAATAAATCCAAAATTAAAATAAACCAAGAGGACTAAGTTTAACTTTTTACAATATCGTGGTCACTGCTATGTCTCCGCTGCACCGATCCGCCTAAGTTTAAGGATTACCTGACAGAACAGACAAACAGATGTAAGTTTACGTAAACTCAATGTGTAATGCAACAGAATTAGACATGCAAACATACAGAAACATTTCAGACAATCAGATACAGAATCGGGCTTATGCTCATCTCAAATACAGATACAGAAATAGATATATAAATCAGGTAAGCAAAGTCCTACCCCCGTCCTCTACACACCAACTCCGACCATCCCATCACACCATATGGGGTTAAAGACACCCACCCATCCCTACACACCACATTGTATCGTTACGACACGTATCAGACATAGTACAGCCAAGCTGCCAGAATATAGGCGATGATCGCCTTAAAGAACACTTCCACTGTAATATATAAAACCCACCCCAAGACAGATACAGATTTATCAGACTGAACATGCTCAACATGCTTATACAAATAACATATACACATATATCAGTATAATCAAGTATACATTAGTATCCTAATCAGATCAGTTTAGCATATAGATAGGGGTTTAATTAGCCCTTACCGACCTTACAGTAGGTCCACAGTTGAAAGGAATGACTCGTGCGACCCTAGAGAACATTTCAGAATTATGGGCCCATATGCCCATATGGCTTGCCCGTGTGAGGAAACACGCCCAGATTGGCCTTTGCCCATGTAGCCTACACGGCCTGGCCCAAAATCCACATGCCCGTGTGACATGCTTGTGTGGACCCTCACGCCTAACTTGGCCATGCCGTGTGGCCCACACGGCCATACTCGAGCCACCACACAGCCGTATGCTGTGCACGACCCTACCTTCATCCACCACAAGGCCATCCACACGGGCGACCACATGCCCGTGTGGCGTCGAAAAATTTATTTTTTGGCTTTTGCCGAAGCCTTGTTTCCTGCATTTCGGGTACACACCTGGTATTGTTTCAATGCAAAAACACTCCCAAGCCTTCCAAAACCTAAAAACAGAGTACCCAACCACAAATAAGTGAATTAATTACTGAATTCGATAAAAGCATTAACATGGTACCGACTTACCACCATCGATAGACAAGCCCTTTTTCGCAGTCTATATCGTTGGAGTGCAATTCCCTGCTCTACACTCTATTCCTACTCACCAAATACCACCACTTGGACACTACAGATTGCCATTACAAAAATCCCAACCAAAAGCTAAAGGTACGACGAACATACTTACCAACTGATCAGAGAACCGACAAAACCAAAGACACGATAGGACGAAAGATTCACCAACAGAATTGAAGAATAAGAACAAAACAAGGACTTGCCAAAAAAGGAAGAAGATATGCCAGGAATTACAGTAAAAGCTTGAAGAACGTCTGAGACTTTTTTGGAAGAAAGAGAAAATATTTTTATCGAAAATATTTTTAACAAAAGATAAAAAAATTTAAATAAGATAATTCAAAGAGGATATCCTACAAATCCCTCAATTACCTCTACTAACCCATTACTCAAAATTCTTATTCCATCCAAACTCTCTAACAAAATCGAACAAAAATAAATACCCATGCTTGCGCAGGGATTCGAACACAGGACCTCCCCCTTACCACTCAAACCAGCAGGCTCATTCTAATATGACATTACATGTAACACCCTAAACCCAGCCTAGAAGTTTAGACTGAATTCGGAATGTTACATTGATCACCGAAGTGATCGTGAGAAAATCTTACAAAACCAATCACTCTTAATTCAATTTCTGAAAACATTAATATCTTGTATTTAAAACCGGAATAATAAAACAGTTAAGTCTTAAAGCCAAAATAGTACTATAGAATTAAAACTTTATATTTCAACAGAATAACAAAATAAAAATTTGAAATCACAAACTAATGGTTTATACTACTTGAGTCTTCCGCATACCGAGCCAGCATCCAAAATTTTGAAGTGTACCTGAAAGGGGAAACGAATGAGGGGGTAAGCTATACGAGCTTAGTGTGGGATTAAACCAACTAGCTATCAAAGCAGAAATAGATACAGTAATCCTGAAAATAGTTGAGCAGCAGACCATACTTACAGAGCGACTATAACAAAACAGACCATATGTAACTTTACAGTCATATGGCTCTGTTAGCCCCAAAAACGGTAACCCTCAATAGTCACAACCTGGGCCTAAGCCCTTTTCCAGAATCAAAATCGGTTGGGCCTTAGCCCATCACACAAGGTTCCTTTAGACACGAGTGTCTTTTAGTCAAATAATACAATCAAACTTCTCAGTCAATCAGACAGTCAAATATTCCAGTCAAATATTTCAGTCAAATAGTCAACCAGACACTGCAGTCACAAAATCACACAGATGCATATGAGTGAAAATGAGTTATAAAATAACCCACCCATCCAACCAACACACCATCTCCATCCAACCCTACACATCCTGTGGGGATTTAATCGACCTACCCATCCCTGCACTCCGAACAGGACCTCAAAAAGTCCATCCAACCTTATACACCATAGAACGTCATCCCGGGTTGTCCAGCAATGATGATCATCAATATTGTCCTCGACCCTCAGGGTATTGGGACCGCCCATGACCCTCTGGGTATTAGGGCTATCAGTAAGCCGTACGGTGCCGTGTGAAAGATCGCGGTACAGATATGCAGTATAACTGCCAGATCAGATATGTTACGCAGCAACGCTAGCGTATAAGCTGTACTGTGCTATGCGGTGAAGCGCTGTACAGACGTGCAGTATAACTGCCAGATCAGATAATGGTACGTAGTGTAGCTAACGTACACGCGATATAGTGCAAGGTGGTAAACCGCTATACCGTTATCAGTAATGTCTACAACCCTCAGGGTATTGGGACCGCCCACGACCCTCTAGGTATTAGGGGCTATCAGAATGCAAATAAACTGCCAAATCGTAAATCTCCCTTCTCTTCAACATCCCACCCCAAGAGCTTTGTATGCAGATGTATGTATACAAATGTATGCATGCGGATACCCCAACTTAGAATACCAGTTCCAGACATTTAATCAGAACAACCATTCACATTCAGTCAGTCAATACAGAATCAGACATGTGCACACACTCATAATTCAAATTCAGTATCAAGCTTGTCACACAACCAATCATATATGACACACATATCAAGTCTAGATCAAAGTCATAATTATCCTCAGTAAAGCTTAGTCGAGGGTTGACACCCACAGAGTCACAATTACACTTAAATCAATATAATACAATAATTTCGTAAGTTCGAACCACATGGCTGTGTGCCCCAACCGTGTGGAATTGCCCAGGCCGTGTGAGGGTCTACATGCGCCCCTGTGAACAGCCCGTGTAACTCACTGTCCAAAAATGCTAAAAATTAAGAATAGAAGAGACATGGTCGTGTTGAGTTCTCACAAGCCCGTGTGGGACACATGCCCGTGTGGCTAGGCCGTGTGGCCTTAAAAATTCATCCAAAACCCTAATTCTCAAACCCACACGCTCGTGTACCCAAAGGACACGGCCATGTGAAGGAAATTCGACAAAAATCCCCAAATTGCACCCAAATTTTACTCAGAACCCTAATTCCCAAATCCACACGACCGTGTACCATGACATACGCCTGTATGACCGTTGGGGAGGTCACGAAACCAACCCAAAACAGCCCCGAAACCAACCCAAAACAGCCCCGAAACCACCGTTTTAGCCACTAACTTGTCCCTAACCTTTTCCCTATCAACAACCACTAAAAAGCGACGATTTCTCATCACTCCCATCGACTAAAAACTTAAAATCAATATGTTAGCATTCAATCAAGAAAAGTCAAAAACAAATGTTTGCAAACAAAATAAATAGAAAAGGAAACTGTAAACAAGGTTCAAATCTCACACCTAATATGTGATCGAAGATGACGACAAAGGAGCGGAATTTCATAATCAGTCAGCAATTGATTTCATAGAAAACAAAGAGAGCCAAAAAGAGAAAATCGAAGAAGAATAACAAAAAGAAAAGAACGTGAAAAAAAAGAAAAAATAATAATAATAAACATATAATAATAAACCCATAATTACTTAACCTAAAAACAAAAAGAAATAAATAAAATGTTTTTCCAAAATGCCCATACAGAGACTCGAACTCAGAACCTTGAGGTATGCTAACACTCACTCAACCACTAGATCAGCAGGCCTATTCTGCCACTTAAATGCGCAGCCAAACTCATACGTGCAGCCTTCTCACTGCCCCTATGCTCAAATCCCAAAACTTCAGGGCCCAAAATTTGGGGCGTTACATTATAGACAATTAGATATAAGCCCACAGAGCAAAGGTAGGGCTTAACTCCAAAAATAAAAAAAATTTGCTAAAGCTAAGGCTTGAACCCAAGACCTCTCAGACATACCTAGAACACTTAACCACTGAAGTAAATACAAATTTTTGTCAAATATTTACAGAGACAGGGTTATACATAACCTTTCATTTGAGGATATCCAAAATCAATAAGATAATATTTTTCTACATGTCATAGTATGATAAATAATTAATTCAAGAGTTGTTTTTTTTAATTATCAGATAAAGAACTTATACTTTATTAATTCAACGACCGAAGTACTTTTCATCTATTATATAAATATATATGATCACATATAAAAAATTGAAAATCAATATTACAAAAAAATTTTAAAATATAAATAAATAATCTTTAAATGTAGTTTGTATATATCAATCATCCCCTGCATACAATAATACTATTTACATTTGTTCATGAATTTCACAAAATTTTTTAGATAAGTATTTTACAAGTTAAACATCATGTATATGGACATATATCTAAAAGCATACAAGTGAGAGTTTAGTTGGACTCGTGCTTTTGGTGGACGTGCTTCTTGAGCCAGTGAAGCAAACAAACAAATCATAAAAATTTGACAAGGAATTCTCAAATAGCTCAGGTGAATTCACTACTGATATTCATTTATAGATCAAAATCAATAGTAAAGTCAAGCATTCGACGAGGAATTTGACAGGGAATCATCAACAAATTATTGTACATTACACTATTAACAAACACAAATAAATTTATACAATTTGTCAAGAGTTAAGAATAACAAAGTGAATAGAAAGGGACCAAACAAAACTCGTTTTTAAATGGAGACCAAAACCATTTACCTCTCACAGAGAAAATAGAAAAGGAAAAATAAAATAAAAAAGCATACCTTGAAGGAAACACAAAAACAAATCTTATACAATTTGTCAATAGTTAAGAACAACAAAGTGAATAGAAGGAGACCAAACGAAACCCATTTTTAAATGGAGACCAAAGCCATTTACCCTCAAGGAGAAAGTAGAAAAGGTAAAAGAAAATTAAAAAAAAACATACCTTGAAAGAACAAAGATAAAAAAATGTATCTTTAAAGAAGAAGGGCAAGTCCTCTTCCACTACTACTTCACAAATCAAACTTGTTTTTTTCAAAGAAAATAAAAAGAAGGAAAAGTAGTTCAAAGAACTGTTGTAAAAGTTGAAGAACCAGAGAAAAGGAAAGTTGGGAAAGTAGGGAAAGTAGTTCAAAGAACTACTGCTAAAGTTGAAAAAACCAGAGAAAAGTGATTTTGGTTGGTGTGTTACTTATCTTATTTGTCACATTATTTAGGAATGTTATAATTTGACCCATTTATATGTACTAAATGTTCAGGGATTTCAAACATTTTTAATGTTTTTTTAGGCTTTGGTAGCCTGAAGGGAACTTTTTTATTAATGTTGTAGATTATTGTTAGATCATTAGTTGCCTGATGAACAGTTTATCCATAATATGGATGATAGTGTTACATGAAGAAAACCATTAGATTAAAAATTCCAGAAATAAAGTCTTCTAAGATGGTTTTGGGCAGTTCCATTTTGATTTTTATTAAATTAAAACCATTAGATTAAAACTACTCTCTATAATTTAATTTTTATTGATTTTTATTGGATTTCAGTTTCACGTATTTAAACAACTTAACTAAAACTAGCAAGCAAAGCTAACATTAGTATAAAAATATTCCCTCACAAAACAAAAATCTAATACACTTGCCAATTTCATGTTCACTGTTTTAATATGTGGGGCTTCACTAATTTCATGTTAAAAAAGCTACTATAGCAGTAATGGTATACATATTTCAAAAATCATTTCAAAAAACAAACAAAATATGTTATACTAACAAAATGATCCTATAATAGTAAGATGTTAACTAACCATTTCAACAAATCATTTCAAAAAACAAACAAAATATGTTATGCTAACAAAATGATCCTATAGTAGTAAGATGTTAACTAACCATTTCAACGAATCATTTCAAAAAATAAACAAAATATGTTAATCATCTCAATTCATTTCTTCATCTTCTTTATTATAGTGGATTCTTGTATGCTACTAGGTTCTTGACATGCCATCCTTTTTTGGCTTCTAGTTTTCATACTCGTACCAGACTGAGAAAAAAAATCAGAACCCCAAATTAGATTTAATTAATTTGGAATAAACATTAAAAAAAGTGTTTACAATATACTTGTGATCTGGTTATGTTAGGCTGAATGCATAGTGTTCTATTGTTCTTTTTTTGGCTTCTAGTTTGTGTACTCGTACCAGACTAAGACCAAAAAAATCAGAAACCCAAATTAGATTAAAATATTTTTGAATTGACATTAAAATAGTTTACACGATATACCTGGGATCCAGTTGTATTAGGTTGGATGCATGATGTTATGTTGTTATTTTTTGGGCTTATAGTTCTTGTACTCGTACCAGACTAAGATAAAAAAAATTCAAAACCCAAATTAGATTTTAATATTTTGGAATTGATAATGAAAAAGTATTTACGATATACCTGTGTTCCTATTGTGTTAGGTTGAATGCATGATCTTTTGTTGTGACCAACACCACCACATTTCTTGCATCTCATAATTAGACCAACCCTACTGAGTTGTCCAGACTTCAATTTTTTGGGTTCATTTTTGTCTTCCTTCTATTTTTATTTGGCCTATTAGGCATTATTTTCTTAACTAGTGAAAGCATGGGCTCAATATCGGATTTAGTCCATTCATGTGACCCATTTATGGGTTGAAAAGCATATTCATATGCTTTCAAATATGTGTCCTTGAGGTAGTACCTATGTAAATAGTCATCAGGATCTTGTTCAAGATGCCATATAGCACAATAGGCATGGGGACAAGGGATCCCCAAATAATTGCCAACTTAGACAATTGCAGGTTTTATGCTCTACATTTACTACGTACTATTTTCTACCTTTCTTAACTTCACACCCATTTTCCCCATTCCAGATCATCTTCCAATCAACACCTTTCTTCTTGTTGTCATTAAATTTCTTCTTTATTAGTCGACCATAATTATTTTTTCATGAATTGCATTGCTATTAACTCTGATTTCCTCCAACATAGTTATTACGCTCTTAAATCTAGACTTCACTATGCTGGAGTTACATGCTTCACAAAGGTTGTTGTCTACAATATCTGACACCGAGTGTAACCTTTGGAAGGCCTTGGTCCAAGCTTTTGAATTCTTAGATAACAACTCATTCCTAACACCTTCATCAAGCTTATAGAAGTCTTCTTTTCTTTTTTTTTTGCTCCCACTTATTCTCTGTTGTAGACTTCACAACTTTCCAAAACACAAATTCAAATATCTTTTCTTTCTTCCTACCAAACTAGTTTGATAAGATATGCCTAACACAATTTCTATGTTCTACCCTAGGCAGAATGTCATTAATGGCTATCTTGAGACCCTGCAAATTAATTTACAAAACATAAGTAAATCATCAGTAATAATTAATAGTATTAGTAATAAATAAATGCAAAATAAATAGTTTACCTTTTATTGGTCACTGATAATGATATACCCCAAATAATCTTCCATTCCTAAGTCTACTATCAATAGACTAAGAAACCATGCCCAAAAATCAATGCATTCCCCTCAACAATAACCCAGGCAACTGGGTACATCTGACTGTTTCCATTTCTCCCAACAACATCCAGTAGCTTACCCTTAAATAGACCTTTTAAAAAGCAACCATCCAAACCTAGTATAGGTCTGCACCCTTCTTTCCAACCTTTTTTCAGTGCTTCAAAACAGACATAAAACCTCTTGAAATGTGGTGGATATTCAGGTGTGACTCTATTCACTGCCATCTTTATGGTACTTCTAGGATTCTTTAATCTCAACTCATCAGCATAATCTCGCAACATAGCAAATTCTTGTACGAAGTTCCCTAGAAGTTATCTTTCACCATTTTCTTGACCCTTCTACACCTTATCATATTAACATTGACATGTATTTCTGAAGCTACCTTTCTTTGTATCTCTCCTACCTTCATTTTTAGGTGGTCCCCAATATTATCTTCAAAATGTTCTACAATAACTTTTGTTTCTAAAACTAACATAACAATTATGCTCATCATGAAAACTTTTCACCTGCATATATCTGGCCATGTTACTGTAACTCGCAAATATTCCCCATTTACACTTTTTTTATACAATGCATTTAACTCTAACCCTATTTTATTCATTCTTGATTATCTTAAGTTCCCTTCTACAACACATTAAGTATTTACAAATTGAGAATTTGAATTGCTCACCATATTTAAACAGCATCCTAATACAGAAATATAGACTTGCTAAGTTTGGATTGTATGTGGAAAACTTACTTCTTCTTCTCCAAACATCAATACTGTGATCATCTTCTGATCTAAGTATGCTCCCGTGATCATCACTATCAAAATATTCAGTCTCATTTCCATCATATTCCCTACCAACACTATAATTTAGTTTTTCACCATCAACTTCTTCAGAGACCTCAACCTCAAACTACTCTCTAGAGCTTTTACTTTTAGTCTCATCAAGTACTGTTTCCTTACATTTCCTATTGGTTTTCCTCTCCACTTCCCTCACCTTTTGCATAGCTTCTTGAAGCTCCTCCTCCTCATCACCATCTAATAAGTACATAACCTTCATCAAATAAGCATTCTCATCCTCTAAATCACTATCACTTTCATCCCTAACCCCCTTTCACCACTTCCATCACTCTCACCACCTTCATTGACAGCAACATCATTACCCTTCCCACTTAAACCTTCAGCAACCTCGCTACCCTCGCCAACACCCTGATCCTCAACACCCTCACCACATTTATTACTAGCAACTCACCACCCTCTCCCTCAACCTCACCACCCTCACCCCTACTACATTTACTGCCAACAACCTCACCACCCTCACCACCTTCATTACCATCACCACCAAATTGCAAACATGCTACAGCTAACATTGATTCATCATTGACAAAAACAACAATGTTAATCTCATGCTCTACATATAAGTCTATCTTCTTATGCTTAACCCAATAGTTTATCATGTCAATAGTGCTACTATCATTCCACACAACCCTAAGGTTATCCTGCAAAGTCCTACTGCCAGGTACATGAAAATAAATTAGTTGTACTTTATTAAACCCTAACCCATCTTTAATTATTTTACACAACTCAAAATATAATATTGTATCTAGATCCTCTTTAAGCCTCACCATATCAACACCTAAATACCTAATATAGGGATCACGTACAATTTTACCCCCAACATGCAAGTTGATGCAGTATTCCTCCTCAATAAACATCTGTTGTTTAAAGAATAAAAAACATAAGCATAATGACAAACAATGTGTAGCCAAAAAAGGTATATACAAAAAAATTTATTGAATAATATAAATCATAAACAATTCATATAAAGTTAAATGATTTAATAATTATATATATGTTATAACAACACAACAATAGAACATGGAGGGACCACTTCTATTCCTCGTGCAGTGAAAAATCTAAAATTATTGTCTCCACCAAAGTTATCAACAACAGCAAATAGAAACAACAACCAGCAGACATATTAAACATAAAGCTTCTTCTTTGAAAAGGACATGTTGAAAGCTACATACTGGAGGTTATGGTTTATAACAGTGCTATTGAACTTAGAGTTATAAAGAATGGTAGGGAAATAATTGGTGAAGAAATAAGACATATTTGCCAAATACATTAGCAGTCATTGGAAAATTGTCTATACAAGGGATGCAAAACCCAATGAAACTACGAGTTAACATTGCAAATACTGAACCTGCAAAAGATGGGATCTCTAGTTTAGCAAAGCAAATAGAAAAACTTCTTAGCAAAATGAATTGCATATAGAATTCAATTTAAATTAAAAAAATACAAATTATTTGCTAAACATAAAAAAATATTCTTAAACCAAACAAGAAGTAGTAGTCTTTTTTATTAGCTCAACAAAATTGTAATTATATTAGTAAAGTGAGTATAAATTGATAGCAATTGTGAAGGCTCAAGTACTCGTCAATTAATTACCTCTCCAAGTTTGTAGTAATAATAGGAAAAAGGAACACGATATAATATAGTTTTTTAAATTATTAAAATTGTAACGCCCCAAATTTTCGGGAATTCTGTAAAGGTTGTAAAATTTAAAATTCTGTGTTCTGTTTGTTATGTGTAGGATTAATTATGTTGGTGGGCCTCTAGAAGGCCCAAGCTTAGGATAAAACCTGGTAGTTTTAATTAATTTTAAATCTGTAGGGGAAAGGGGTTCTGATAAATTGGGCTTTTTAGGAATTATTTGTGAAAAATGGATCACAAGGAAGCAAGTGGTTAAGTGGCATGTGACGCCACTGGGAAGGATGTTAGTGGCGTGTGGAAGCTTGGGGAGGACCCAGGTTCAAGTCAAAATGACAGCAAATTAAGTGATTAATTTTTATGTACAGGAAAGGGAAGTAATGGAACTGAAATAAAAGTCTGTCAGGAAGAGTTTAAGAAGGTAAGGGGATTGAATAAGGATAAAGATAAGGGAGGAAATCTATGAGCTGATCAAGGAGCAAGAGGTGGCCAGCCAAGGGACTCTAGCATGGGAAATTCGGCTAGGTATTGTAGTAGTGGGAATTTTGGCATTTGGGGTGTGTTGTGCCGAAATTCTGATCATCTTTTCTTCTTCTCTTTCTTTATTTCTTTTTCTCCATCTACCTTCTCCTCTTCCTTCTCCATAGCCGAACCCTTCTATCTCTTTACTCTTCATCACATCCTTAATCTTTTTATTTTTAGCCTTATAAGCCGAACATCATAAAAAGCCGAAATCCCGAAAGCTTATTCTTTTTGTGCCGATTTCTTATAACCAAAACCACATCTCTTCCCTTCATCATTTGTAGCTGATTTACCAGCCCTCTAAAACCTCAAGTTTTGACGACAAGACCATAGCAAGACCCTCTCGTTTTACCTTTCTAAACACAAGTTGCAAAAAAGCCGAAAAACCCCACATTAAAAGGGACTTGGCCGAATACTGAAGTCATTGAAATATCGACTTTTGTTATCATCTGAGGGCTTAGATCTACATCGGGATCGAGTGGGAAACTCATTGGAATCAGTCACTAAGGAATCGGTGGTAAGTCTTCGCCAAAACTTAGTCTTCTTACATATTTTACGAAAAGCCGAAATCCCAAAAAGTTAGGGAGGTTGTCGATTTGGACTTGTAGCCCTGAGGGGTCGTAATAACTATTTCGTTTTGGTAATAGGGTGATTTAGAGGCGGTTGATCAAGGGCTTGGACAGGTGGAACGATCGGATCTTTGGAGTTAACCATCTTTCGGCAGTAAGGTAAGAGCAATAAGGGTTTTTGGCATGTTTGGCCGAATGTGGGAAGGGACTAGATACTCAATTGTATTTTTTATATTTGGAGTAATAGTAAGTGATTCAATTGTAGGCAGTTCAGGTGTAGATCTCGACGAGGAAATCTCGAAAACAGGTGTGTAACTGACACCCTTTCATAGGCTAGATCGGCAAAAGCCGAAAAGTCGAAATATCGAAAAACTGGTATTTTGGGCGCTTGCGAGTGTGCGAATGCTCGTGAGACGTATGGGTAATTATTACTGGTAATCTGAAGTGATAAAATTGCAGTACGCGCGATTTCGTGCGTTTTGATATTTTGGGCTTAATGGGCTAAAACTGGGTTAATGGGCCAACGGGCCCAATTCGGTAAGAACGCTCGGTAAGTGTTTCTGGCTAAACGTAATGGCTACGATATGCATGAAAACCTTAGAAATAGTTAGATTTACTAGAATACCCCTATGTATGCAAAATTACCATTATACCCCTATGTGTGCAAAATGACCTTTATACCCCTAGGGTTAATTTTGTCTGAAAAGCATGATGAATTAAATCTGTATGATGTATGCCATGAATGAATATTTGTTGCATGGGGACATGGGTTATATTATGGAGGAAGCGTCCTGGTGGCTATGCCACAAATTATCTGTTCTGGTGGCCCTGCCACAAATTATCTGTTCTGGTGGCACTGCCACAAAATATCTGTATCTGGTGACTCTGTCACATTTTCTGTATCTGGCAACCATGCTGCATATTTCTGTGGCGTGTAGCGGTTGGGTGGGTCGAGTAGTCTCCCCACATGGTGAAAGGATGGTATGGGGGTGTATGTGGTTGGATATGGTTGGGTTTCTGCATAAGCATGATATATCTATTCTGGTCTGTTTTGGGCCTACGGGCTTTATTCTGATATCTGTTCTGGGCTGAGGCCAACTTATTCTGTCTCTGTGGTTTGAACTAATTTAGGCTATGGTTGGGTTGGATTACACACTGAGTTTCCCAAAACTCACCCCTTATTTTCATCCTCGCAGGTAATCCACAACCATAGTGGGCTTGGAGCTGCGAGGGATTCGGACTGGCCACATGTTTCTACAAACCTGGTTTCTTTCTGGTGAACTGGACGTCCTTTTAATTTCATCTCTGGTTTTGGGTTTCAAGTGTAATAAGGCCTTTTAATTATTTTTATGGTTTTAATTACTTTTATTATTTTATTTTACTATGATGAAGAAAACTATGATGACTAAGGAAAATGGGTTAGCTTTAGGACGCGTTTTCAAGAACATTAAGGGATTTCAAAATAACACGATTACAAGTACGACTTCCGCTAAGCAAACTTTTTCAAACTTAATAATTTTCTTAAGATAGACATAACCAGACGGTTTTCTCAAAATTATACGAGTCGTTAAGGTGTGGCAATGGTGGTGTGCATGTCTAGGATTGGATCCGAAGGGAGCTTGGTACTTAAGCAGTCCGACGGACTCACCTCCTCTTCTTCCTGGTTTCCTACCTGGTGCACAGCTTCTATTCACCTTAACCTGCTTTAAAAAGTATCTTTTACAACCCCAACTAAGTTTTCCAAACTAAGTAAAACGGAACGTTTTGAACGCATCGATGTGGCGCACCGGATTCGGTCATAACGTCTAGGCCGAGTTTGGGGTGTTACATTTAGTGGTATCAGAGCCAAGTTGCAACAACTCGGCTGTGGAATGGGTTTACAAAAACGAAGATTTTCAAAAAAAATCAGTTTTTAAAACTGGACTTCTGAAGGTGGCATTCTGAATCTCCAGCCCAAGCCTGTAAGTATTCTGAATTTTTCTGAATATATTCTGAAATATCTGTCTGTACTGAAATACTCTAGATAGGATGCTACTGAAACCCTAGAAAAGTTTGCTAAAAGACTGAAACTGTAGCTAGACGTCGATTCTACAAAAACCACCTCTGTATTACTGTTTGAATCATAAAACATCTGTAATAATCACTGGAATGCTAAAATTAATGCATAAAATTCGTAATCAGATTATACGATATGAGTACGCGAGCAGCTCGAGGTAGAGGCCGTGGACGAGGCCGAGGAAGAGCTCGAGCGGGATCTTCGTCTTTAGGACATATGCCAGCGGCAGAAGCACCGGTACCATCAGCAACGGAAGTGGAATCACATGATCATGGTGCCGGGGATGACGCCCTGTCGCAGGCAATGCTTCGAGTTCTGGAAAGGGTTACCGGGGCAAGTTCGGGGAACGGAATTCGAGGGTCGATTTTTGAATGACTCCGGGCTAATGGAGCGGAGATCTTTAGGGGCGTATCTAGTGTAGCCCCGAATGTGGCAGAATATTGGTTGGAGGCCACGGAACGAATTATGGATGACTTGGACTGTTCTGTGGAGCAAAGCTGAAGGGGGCCGTATCGTTGCTGCGAGATGAGGCTTATCAGTGGTGGCTCACCGTGAGGGATGGAACCCCAACTGATAGGGTTACTTGGGAGCTGTTTAAGACAGCCTTTAAAGGAAAGTATGTCGGGGTAAGTTATGTGGACGCCCGTAGGAAAGAATTCCTGAATCTGGTCCAATGAGGCAAAACTATCGCTGAGTACGAGGCTGAATTTCTAAGGCTGAGTAGGTATGTTGTGGGAATAGTTGCTACGGAGTATGAGCGTAGCGTTCGCTTTAAGGATGGACTCAGAGATGACCTTAAGGTGCTAATTGCTCCGCAGAGGGAGCGTGACTTCGCGGTTCTGGTGGAAAAAGCTAAGATCGCTGAGGAGGTAAAGCGTACTGAGAGGCAGAACCATGAGAAAGATCAGAACCGTTTTTGGAGGGATTCTGGACCTTCGGGTGGAGCAAACAAGAATGCCAAAATGGCAAGAGTAGAGGATCCAGTTCGAGCCGTTTCGATGAATGTGGTTAGACAGCCAATCTGTGGGGATTGTGATAAGGTACACCTGGGTGAGTGTAGGAAACGTTCTGGTGCTTGTTTCCGATGCGGATCTATGGAGCATAGAGTTAAGGACTGTCCACAGAGAGCTGATCAAGCTCAGGTTGCTGTACAGAGGGTTGTTCAACCCATGAGAGGTGGACCACAACCACCGAGAGGACGTGGACAAGGTAGGGGCAAAAATGGGAATGGAAATGGTCGAGGTCGAGGGGCGCCTGGCAGGGGAGCCGAAAATGCTAAGGCTCGGCAACCAGCATTGGTGTATGTAGCTCGTCGTCGAGAGGAGGGCGACGCACTTGATGTCAAAACTGGTACGTTTTTAGTTTCTAATATGCCGTATACTGCCTTGGTGGATATTGGATCTACTCATTCTTATGTTGCGTGTGCCATATCTGGGTCTTTGGGAGTGCATCCTGAGGAGATAGTGAGTAGGGTATCTGTGTTAAGTCTTTTGGGTCACTCGGTTAGGGTAGACAAGCTGTATAAGGATGTACCCTTAGAAACTCAAGGTAGGATCTTTCCTGGCGATCTAATGGAGTTGCCGTTTGGAGAATTTTACATTATTCTAGGAATGGACTGGCTTGTTAAGCATAAGGCGACTCTAGACTGTGCTGCTAAGTGAATGGTGCTAAGGACCACGGAAGGGGATGAGGTTATGGTGATAGGTGAGCGAAGGGACTATTTGTCTAATGTGATATCGGCATTGAGGGCTGAAAAGTGGATTTGAAAAGGTTGTGAGGCCTATTTGGCATTTGTAAGTCAAACAGATGTAGAGGGGCTGACAGTGGATAAGGTTAGAACTGTAAAAGAGTTCCAAGATGTCTTTCTGGAGGAGCTACCGGGATTACCTCTAAACCGAGAAGTCGAATTTGGAATCGACCTATTGCCTGGGACAGCACCAGTGTCCATTGCACTATATAGGATGGCACCAAAGGAGTTAGTGGAGTTAAAGGCGCAAATTCAAGAATTGTTGGATAGGGGCTTTATTAGTCCAAGTGTGTCTCCATGGGGAGCACCGGTGCTATTCGTGAAGAAGAAGGATGGGATGATGCGCATGTGCATTGACTATCGCTAGTTGAACAAACTGACGATTAAGAATAAGTACCCTCTGCCGAGGATTGACGATCTGTTCGATCAGCTTAAAGGAGCTACTGTATTTTCCAAGATCGATCTTCGATCTGGATATCATCAGTTAAGGGTCAATGAGGCAGATATTCATAAGACAGCATTCAGGACTCGTTATGGTCATTATGAGTTTCTGGTTATGCCATTTGGACTAACAAACGCTCCTGCAGCGTTTATGAATCTAATGAATCGTGTGTTCCAACCATTTCTGGATCGGTTCGTGGTCGTCTTTATTGACGATATTCTGGTATATTCTGAGACCGAAGCAAAACATGATGAGCATCTTCGCATTGTGTTGCAAGTGTTAAGGGAGAAGGAACTTTATGCGAAGTTCAGTAAGTGTGAGTTCTGGTTGAGGGAGGTAACCTTTTTGGGGCATGTGGTCTCTGCAGAGGGGATTAGAGTAGATCCTCGAAAGATTGAAGCAATTTTGGAATGGAAGCCACCTAGGTCGGTTTCAGAAATTCGAAGTTTCCTAGGATTGGCAGGTTACTATAGAAGGTTTGTGGAAGGTTTTTCAGTGATGGCAGCACCTCTCACAAAACTCATAAGGAAAGGAGTACCATTTGTATGGACGGAGAAGCAGCAAGAAGCTTTTGAGAGGTTGAAGAAAGTTCTGACTGAAGCACCTGTGTTAATTCAACCAGAGTCTGGGAAAGATTTTACTGTGTATAGTGATGCATCACACGTAGGTTTGGGTTGTGTGTTGATGCAAGAGGGTAAGGTAGTTGCTTATGCGTCTCGACAAATTAAGCCTCACGAAGGGAACTATCCTACTCATGATTTGGAGTTAGCAGCAGTGATCTTTGCGCTTAAAATTTGGAGACACTACTTGTATGGGGAAAGGTGTATTATATACACAGATCATAAGAGTATCAAGTATTTGTTGACTCAGAAGGAACTGAACCTTAGGCAAAGGAGATGGATCGAGTTGCTTAAGGATTATGATTGTTCAATCGAATATCACCCAGGCAAGGCTAATGTGGTGGCCGATGCTCTAAGTCGTAGAGTTGTATCTGATCTGAGAGCAATGTTTGCTCGTCTAAGTCTATTTGATGTTGGAAGTCTGTTGGGTGAATTGCAAGTAAGGCCAACCTGGGTGGATCAGATTAAAGAGAAGCAGTTAAAGGATGAGTCTTTGGTCCCTCGTTTTGAACAAGTTAAGGAAGGGGGAACTTCTGAGTTTGGGATAAATGATGGTGGGGTTCTGTGTTTTCGAGGAAGAATTTGTGTTCCGAAGGACTCTGACTTGAGACAGTCAATTTTGAAGGAATCTCATGGGGGACTTTGTGCCATGCATCCTGGAAGGAATAAGTTGTACCATGACTTGCGAGAACTGTATTGGTGGCCTGGACTTAAGCGAGAGGTAACTGAATTTGTGGGGAAATGTTTGACATGCCAGCAAGTGAAAGCTGAGCATCAGTTACCTTCTGGATTATTGCAGCCAGTAAAAATACCACTTTGGAAATGGGAGGGGGTAACCATGGACTTTGTGAGTGGACTACCCTTGTCACCATCGAAGAAAGACTCGATATGGGTGATTTTGGATAGGTTGACCAAGTCGGCTCATTTTATACCTGTTCGCACAGACTTTTCTCTTCAGAAGTTAGCCAAGTTGTATGTGGCGGAGATTGTGCGACTGCATGGAGTTCCGGTTTCGATTATCTCTGATCGGGATCCTAGATTCACATCTCGGTTTTGGCAAAAGCTGCATGAGGCGTTGGGAACGCGATTGAATTTTAGTACGGCTTTCCATCTCCAAACTGATGGTCAGTCGGAAAGAGTTATTCAGATTCTGGAAGACATGTTGAGGGGATGTGTTATTGATTTCGGAGGTAGTTGGGAGGATTACCTGCCTTTGGCAGAGTTTGCATACAACAATAGTTATCAGTCGAGTATTCGAATGGCACCTTATGAAGCACTGTATGGGCGAAGGTGTCGAACACCTAGTTGTTGGACTGAACTGGGGGAGCGACAAGTTCTTGGACCTGAGTTGGTGGCAGATACTGAGGATAAGGTCAAGTTAATTAGAGATCAGTTAAAGGAAGCGTCTGATAGGCAAAAGTCGTATGCAGATCTGAAACGTAAGGAGATTGAATACTCAGTGGGCGATATGGTCTTCTTGAAGGTTTCACCTTGGAAGAAGATACTAAGGTTTGGCAAGAAGGGCAAGTTGAGTCCGCGGTTCATTGGGCCTTATTGGGTTTTGAAGCGAGTAGGCCCAGTGGCTTAACAGTTGGAATTGCCTCCAGAGCTAGACAGGATTCACGATGTTTTTCACGTCTCCATGTTAAGGCGTTATCGTTCTGACCCTACTCATGTCGTGCCGGTTGCAGAAATTGAGGTGCGAACTGATTTGACCTTTGAGGAGGAGCCTGTACAAATATTGGATCGAGACGTTAAGGTTCTGAGGAGGAAATCGGTACCATTAGTGAAAGTGTTTTGGCGTAACCATGGCAGAGAAGAAGCTACTTGGGAGCCAGAGGAGGCAATGCAGCAACAATAACCTCATCTGTTCGGATCAGGTAAATTTCGAGGACGAAATTTCTTTAAGGAGGGTAGAGTTGTAACGCCTCAAATTTTCGGTAATTCTGTAAAGGTTGTAAAATTTAAAATTCTGTGTTCTGTTTGTTATGTGTAGGATTAATTATGTTAGTGGGCCTCTAGAAGGCCCAAGCATAGGATAAAACCCGGTAGTTTTAATTAATTTTAAATCTGTAGGGGAAAGGGGTTCTGATAAATTGGGCTTTTTAGGAATTATTTGTGAAAAATGGATCACAAGGAAGCAAGTGGTTATGTGGCATGTGACGCCACTGGGAAGGATGTTAGTGGCGTGTGGAAGCTTGGGGAGGACCCAGGTTCAAGTCACAATGACAGCAAATTAAGTGATTAATTTTTATGTACAGGAAAGGGAAGTAATGGAACTGAAATAAAAGTTTGTCAGGAAGAGTTTAAGAAGGTAAGGGGATTGAATAAGGATAAAGATAAGGGAGGAAATCTAGGAGCTGATCAAGGAGCAAGAGGTGGCCGGCCAAGGGACTCTAGCATGGGAAATTCGGCTAGGTATTGTAGTAGTGGGAATTTCGGCATTTGGGGTGTGTTGTGCAGAAATTCTAATCATCTTTTCTTCTCCGCTTTTCTTTATTTCTTTTTCTCCATCTACCTTCTCCTCTTCCTTCTCCATAGCCGAACCCTTCTATCTCTTTACTCTTCATCACATCCTTAATCTTTTTATTTTTAGCCTTATAAGCTGAACATCATAAAAAGCCAAAATCCCGAAAGCTTATTCTTTTTGTGCCGATTTCTTATAACCAAAACCACATCTCTTCCCTTCATCATTTGTGGCCGATTCACCAGCCCTCTAAAACCTCAAGTTTTGACGACAAGACCATAGCAAGACCCTCTTGTTTTACCTTTCTAAACACAAGTTGCAAAAAAGCCGAAAAACCCCACATTAAAAGGGACTTGGCCGAATACTGAAGTCACTGAAATATCGACTTTTGTTATCAGCTGAGGGCTTAGATCTACATCGGAATCAAGTGGGAAACTCATTGGAATCAGTCACTAAGGAATCGGTGGTAAGTCTTTGCCAAAACTTAGTCTTCTTACATATTTTAGGAAAAGCCGAAATCCCAAAAAGTTAAGGAGGTTGTCGATTTGGACTTGTAACCCTGAGGGGTCGTAATAACTATTTTGTTTTGGTAATAGCGTGATTTAGAGGCGGTTGATCAAGGGCTTGGACAGGTGGAACGATCGGATCTTTGGAGTTAACCATCTTTCGGTAGTAAGGTAAGAGCAATAAGGGTTTTTGGCATGTTTGGCCGAATGTGGTAAGGGACTAGATACTCAATTGTATTTTTGATATTTGGAGTAATAGTAAGTGATTCAATTGTAGGCAGTTCAGGTGTAGATCTCGACGAGGAAATCCCGAAAATAGGTGTGTAACTGACACCCTTTCATAGGCTAGATCGGCAAAAGCCGAAAAGCTGAAATACTGAAAAACTAGTATTTTGGGCGCTTGCGAGTGTGAGAATGCTCGTGAGACGTATGGGTAATTATTACTGGTAATCGAAAGTGATAAAACTGCAGTACGCGCGATTTCATGCGTTTTGATATTTTGGGCTTAATGGGCCAAAACTGGGTTAATAGGCCAACGGGCCCAATTCGGTAAGAACGCTCGGTAAGTGTTTCTGGCTAAACATAATGGCTACGATATGCATGAAAACCTTAGAAATAGTTAGATTTACTAGAATACCCCTATGTATGCAAAATTACCATTATACCCCTATGTGTGCAAAATGACCTTTATACCCCTAGGGTTAATTTTGTCTGAAAAGCATGATAAATTAAATCTGTATGATGTATGCCATGAATGAATATTTGTTGCATGGGGACATGGGTTATATTATGGAGGAAGCGTCCTGGTGGCCCTGGCGCAAATTATCTGTTCTGGTGGCCCTGCCACAAATTATCTGTTCTGGTGGCACTGCCACAAAACATCTGTATCTGGTGACTCTGTCACATTTTCTATATCTGGCAGCCATGCTGCATATTTCTGTGGCGTGTAGCGGTTGGGTGGGTCGAGTAGTCTCCCCACATGGTGAAAGGATGGTGTGGGGGTGTTTGTGGTCGGATATGGTTGGGTTTCTGCATAAGCATGATATATCCATTCTGGTCTGTTCTGGGCCTACGGGCTTTATTCTGATATCTGTTCTGGGCTGAGGCCAACTTATTCTGTCTCTGTGGTTTGAACTGATTTAGGCTATGGTTAGGTTGGATTACACACTGAGTTTCCCAAAACTCACCCCTTATTTTCATCCTCGCAGGTAATCCACAACCATAGTGGGCTTGGAGCTGCGAGGGATTCGGACTGGCCACATGTTTCTACAAACCTGGTTTCTTTCTGGTGAACTGGACGTCCTTTTAATTTCATCTATGGTTTTGGGTTTCAAGTGTAATAAGGCCTTTTAATTATTTTTATGGTTTTAATTACTTTTATTATTTTATTTTGCTATGATGAAGAAAACTATGATGACTAAGGAAAATGGGTTAGCTTTAGGACGCGTTTTCAAGAACATTAAGGGATTTCAAAATAACACGATTACAAGTAAGACTTCTGCTAAGCAAACTTTTTCAAACTTAATCATTTTCTTAAGATAGACATAACCAGACGGTTTTCTCAAAATTATACGAGTCGTTAAGGTGTGGCAATGGTGGTATGCATGTCTAGGATTGGATCCAAAGGGAGCTTGGTCCTTAAGCAGTCCGACGGACTCACCTCCTCTTCTTCCTGGTTTCCTACGTGGTGCACAGCTTATATTCACCGTAACCTGCTTTAAAAAGTATCTTTTACAACCCCAACTATGTTTTCCAAACTAAGTAAAACGGAACGTTTTGAACGCATCGATGTGGCGCACCGGATCCGGTCATAACGTCTAGGCCGGGTTTGGGGTGTTACATAAATTATTGGAGAAACTTTTACATGGTTAAGCTATTCAATTATATACCATTATAATAACTAAATTTTAGAATAATATAATAATTCAACTCCTCCAATTGTTAGTTAATGATAATTAAAAACCATGGAAAGACATATAATATTTGAACAAATAAAGAAACTAGTACAGTACTAGTTTTTCATTTATTTAATTTTTCCTAGGATATCAGGCCATTCCCCAATGCATCTATCCTTAAAGCTCTGCCAAGAGTGCAGACAAAACTGCCTTTATACACCAAGCTCAGGCCGCACTACCTAAACATGGAGAGGCCTATAATTTAAGCTCAATTTAAATTCCCAAAATCTTTTCAATTAATAAATAAAATTGTTTTTAGTGATATTACTTTTACATTTCATGAATTTTTCAACCAGCAACACAAAGCAAAATGATGGAATACAAAATCTAGCAAATAGGATATATCTATGTTCAAACCTAAAGGCTTAAAAAAATTTCAAGCTTCAAATTTTTATTGATTTTCCTTCTCCCTCTCTCTTACTTCAAAGATGTTTTATTGTTTCATATTAAACATATTAGCTCGAGGGGAATCTTCCTTTAGTCAGTCCTCAATGTACAAAAAGACAAGACACAAACAAGTTAATTGGGGGGAAAGCTTACATAAACTAATTTATCGAGGGAATCTTCCTTTAGACAGATTTATTTAGCTCTAGATACATGAAAAAGTTGCAGTAAAGTAAAAAATAAAAGCAAATCTCAACAAATACAAAAAGAAACAATCATACAAAACAAAACATTAAAATGAAGAACAGTTTGTTTGTTTGTACCTTTTCTTCTCTGTGATTTGGAGCATGAACCTTCACTAATCTTCACTGCAAAAGAGCCAAGAGAAAACACGTTATAAATGAACCCTAAACCCGAAATTCCCCAAAATCAACAATCCCATAACCCGAAAATCCCTAAAAATCCCCAAAATTTTGAAACCTAAACAAAAATCCCCAAATCCAATAACCCTAAACATTAACTGAAATAACATATATAGTAGTTTGAAAGTGAAAATTATAAAAAACATACCACAATTTTTTCATTTCTCGAGTTAAGATTCTACTATTTTGTTTTGATTAGCTGATTCAAAAGTTAGGGTTCAATTTTTTGTTATGATCGATCAGACTTCTCTTTTCTGGTTAGTGTTTAATTTGTTTCAATTTTTTTAATTGTTTTAATTGTGGGTAAACCCCAAAAATTTTCTAAATATTTTTTTAAATTTTAATTATTTTTTTAAGTTGAAATTCATTTGCTGATGTGTAATTATTTTTGTCTTATATGTCACGTTAACATCTAAATATGTGTGGTGCCTAGGTGGGAAAAAAAATTCACGTTAGCGTCATTAGTCCCTTAACGGCTATGTCAGTAAGACCGTTAAAAAATGACTAATTTGACCAAAAAACAAAGGTTATATATGAAAGTGCTCCAAAAAAATCATAAGGGCCAAAGTGACCCAACACCCACACGTTAGAGGCTAATTTTGTCATTATGACTTTTATACATTATATTTTTTAATATAGACTAAATAAAGAATAGTAGTAAATTAATTATAAAGTAATTAAATGAGAGGGGCAAGAATAAAATAAATAAATAATAATTTATATAATAATGTTTTAATTTTTATATAAATATTTTATATTATTATTGTAGTAGGCCCAATTTGTCTTGATCCAGACAAAAACCAAACAAAAAATAAATAAATAAAAATAACAAAAGTCCAAATCCATCAAGCCCATTTACAATATCAGACCCAATTGCCTAAACTAAAAAACCCTAATACCCAATTATAGGCCCAATGACCTAAACTTTTTTTTTCTCAAAAAAAAAAACTAGCCACCCTAGCCTCTACCGCCACCTGCCCCACCAACTGCTCGGCCATCATCGTTGACTTCAAAGCCACTTACAAGAAAAGAGTGAAAGCACAGAAACCAAACAATGCAGCAACAAACAGTGATAAACAGTAGCCAAGCAGAAATAAAAAAAAATAAAAAGGAGAAATATTGTAATCTGAAAACAACTATAAAAGCCGAATCTTTGTAAGATGAAAGGAGTTTTTTTTGGAATAAAAAAATAGAGGAAGATATAAAAAAAGCAATCGAAAAATAGCAAGAAAATTTATGAAAATGTAGTCTTTTTATATTTCTTTGTTAAAATATTTCATTATTTAAAAAAAACGAAAGAAAAACACAAAATAAGGGAAAGTCAAAAACTCACCGGACTTTTCGTATCTAGTCGCCGTGAGTGGCTGAGGACTGCCATCTCCGATGAAAGATTGGCACCTTTTGGACACGGGGAGTTAAAAAGAAAAAAAATTTGTGTTCTCCGACCATCGCGGATGGTGGCGCCGTTGCCAGTGACCGGCGGCCGCCACGATGGCCGATGGAAGGAGCCAAGGCCGGCCAAAGGGGCTAGAGAGAAAAATAAAAAGGGCTAATTTTTTTTGAAAGATGGTTAAAATTATTTTTTTTAGAGATTTTTTGGCATTTATAGGGATATAAAATGACTCCGTTTTGGGCTTGACTCCTAGATGCCAAAACAACGTCGTTTTGGCCAAACCCAAAATCCAACCTGACCCGCCTTAGGATCCGCGAGTTTTTTATGCAGGGGTCTATTTGGTACTTTGGTCCTTCTGCTTTTATGGCTTGTTTCAATTTAGTCCTATTCTCTTTTAATTATTTTTTCTGTAATTTTAGTTTACTTACAAATTAGTCCCTTTGACTCAACGCTGACCTTAGGGAATGACGCGTGTCCAAATTTTTTGGTTAATTGCCTATTTAATCCCTGTTTCTTTTCGTGCATTTTATTTTTGTCCTTATTAGTTTATTTTATTTTTAATTTTTAATTTTTTTAATTTATGCCCTTAATTTAATTTAAAATTTGATTTAGTTCCTTATTTTTTTAACTGTTTTCTTTTATATTTATTTACTTATTTATTTGTTTATTATTTCTTTATTCTTCCACATGTATTTAAAAAATTGTTGTTTATATTCCTTTTACTTGTGTATATTGTTATCATTATATTTTTTATTTTTTTAGTATATTTCTAATGTACTTAAACTTAATATTATTTATTTTATTTCTTTATTTCTTTTTTATTCTTTTACTTTTTTTAAATACTTAAATTTAATATTATTTGTTTTGCCTATTTATTTATTTAGTTATTTATTTTTATATTTAAATTTGATATGACTTATATTTCCCTTTCATTTTATTTTTTATTTGTTTACTTTAAATTACTTTATTTTGTTTTTTATTGCATTCTATTTTTGTTAATGCCATGAATTAATAATCCTATTATTCCCATATTTACATTATTATTATAGCATTTATCCATGTTTATATTATTCCTGAATAAGTAGAACACATATCATTTTAAAAATAATATTTGTTATTATTCAAGAAAAGGAAAAATCTTCAAAATAAAGTAATGTTCTGTATTTAGAAATTCGAGAAGTCGTACCCTAACTTACGGGGTTTCGATTTTTCTTGTTGGACCTGAATAACCGAATATCCTTTTAAAATTAAAACACATGAGATTTCAAATTAAAAAAAGGAAAACTTATTCTCAAGGATTTGAAGTGCCGTGTCCTAACTTACGGGATGTGACATTTTGTTGCCTCGAGATGAGAGGGTCTTCAACATAGTTTTCGATTTATTCAAACATTTTTAATTAAAATTAACATTAATACAAAGAGGGATCGTATTTTAAACTATTTTCAAGTTTTCAACTTTCGACACTAAGACATTAATTAATCAACTAGGTACCAATTTTGGGCGTTACGAGGGAACTAATCCTTCCTCGTGAGTAACCGACTCCCAAACCCATTTTCTAGATTTTTATAGACCGAAAACATTATTTTAGTAAATCCAACCTTTTATTAAAATGATCGAATTACGAGATGATCCGATGACACCTCATAAAAAGGATTGGTGGCGACTCTCATTGTCATTTTTTATATAAAAGTCAAATTTCAAAAAAATAATTTCAATAGTTTGGCGACTTCGCTGGGGAAAAAAAAAGAGTCAAGCCGCGAGTTGATTACTTTTGGTCTTTTTGTCGAAAATTGATAATTTGGTTTAAATTTACGATCCCTTCGTTGCATTTCATCCTTCATTTTTGCGGTGTTACATAATGATATATTTGCTTTTTTGGTTCAAGTCTCTTGGAATATATTTTCATATTGTATTTGCATAACCGTTCAATTTTGCCCTTCTTAAGTGGGAGTGAGAAACTATTCATTCGTGAGGTCTTCACCTCCGTATAGGATAGCAAATCGCTTTTGGGATACATTCGTACCTATGTCTTCGTGAGATTTTCATCTCCGTATATCCATAGGGAAACGTATTCCCCTGAACCGAACTTGGTCTGTATGAGCCTATAATGGGTGAGGGTCGAGGAATTTGTTGGTTCAGGTTCCCTTAGTTTAGAACCGAACCACATATAGTGAGCCCTAAGAGCCTACCCTAGGTAGAATCGCACCGAACCCCTAGTGGTCACCCAAATAGGTGTTTTATTTATTATTTCTTGCTTGCTTTAAATTTTAGCTTTGTATAAAATGTACTGACTTATTTTGTTTTGCTTTGACTGTGATTGCATGAGATTTTCATCATAAAAAATTCACATTCAGTTACTAAATAGAGAGCTTGCCATAGAGAATAGATTTCTTGATAAAGTGGAAAATAATGTGGATGTCCGAATATGGTCCAAGGAAACACAATTAGAAAAGGGTGATAGTCTAACGGATGGATATGTGTCAGAATTGTGGGATTTCACCCGTATCAGCGTGACTCAGAATAGCCTCTAAGAGTTAAAAGAAATATGGGACCGATGGGAAGATGAAATCAAGTAGCTATTTTATTGTAACTATGGTGATTTACCCTATCTACTAGATATCAAAGTGGATAAGCACTTGTTTCGAGCTCTGGCTCAATTTTGGAATCTCGCCTACAGCTATTTTACCTTTGGGAAGATAGATTTGGTACCTACTGTGGAGGAGTATACAACTTTGCTTCGATGCCTGAAGATTCAAACTGACAAAGCTTCCTCTAGAACTATTAATGTCCCGACTTTTTTAAAGAAACTAATGAGCATCGTGGGGATGAGTGAGCAATGGGTCGCGGCCCGGATCAAGTAAAAAAGGGGATAATAAATATCCCCTTGGAAAAGTTTGTGAGATCTTGGCACATCTAGATATGAAGAAAAGGGTTAATGTCTTCGCTTTGAGCATTTACGGGTTGGTTGTTTCCCTTAAAGCACTAGGGTACGTAGATGAAAGAATTTCAGACTTGTTTGACTGGCTTGATAAAAGGGTCACACCCGTTCCAACAATTTTGGATGAAACATTCAGATCTTTGAATGCATGCCAGAGAGCGGGTGAAGGAAGATTCATCGGATGTGCTCAACTCTTGCTAGCTTGGTTTCACAGCCACTTCTAGAAAGTAGAAAAAGTTTCTTATCGAGTATTCTCCGAGAACTACTCTCCATTGAAAGAATTAGTGGCTACACCGAGGCGGGACGACATTTCAGATGAAAAATGGATGACGATCCTCTAGAATCTCCAAGATGAGAACGTTGAATGAAGAGCCCCTTAGATGATCCCCGGTGAGATTTTGTACCAATGTGGGGACTTTAACGGGGTTCCTCTACTTGGAATTTGGGGAGCTGTCGGATATTCTCATTTGCTCGTATTGAGATAGTATATATCGAGGCAGTTCATACTAGCAACACAAGGGTTGGCTTAGTGCAAGTTTTCGTATAAGGGTGATAACTACAAGAAAGAGGTTTGAGAAATGTCTAATGCTTGGAATCAAACCCGCCGAATGAAAAGATGTGTTGCAGGCCCAATAACGACCCCTGAATATAATGGTAGTAGGGTAAAAGAGCCAATGACAACATCCCTGGGTTAAGTTAAGAAGGCACTTGACCAATGGAGGAATACTTGCAAGTGATCCCATCTGAGCTAGAGATCGTAAAGTAGGATTTTGAAAAAAGAAATTTAGAGATAGGAAAAAAGATAGAGCAATTGGAAGAGGTAAAGATGCAATTAGGACTAGATGTTGACGTTAAAAGCTAGAGGCCAATAAATTGAGAAAAAAAAAGAACAAGGCCGAGAAAGATCTGGACAGTTTAAAAATAGATTACAAGAAGCTGCGCTTGTCGATGAAAACTGCTAGGCTAGAAAAAACATCAGAACATTGGCGACAAGAGATCAAAGAAGAAAAGACTAGAGCCGATTAGTGGGAAAAGAAATTCTAAGATGCCCAAGTTCGAGAAAATGCTCTAAAAAGAGACCTATTGGAATGCCAAAATGAAAAGGTCAAATTAAAAGTCAGGGTAGCAGAACTAGAAAAGTCACTTCATCAGTATCGTAGTCGCAACTCCACAATTGAGCCGAAAACGAGCTTAAACAAGATTGAATAGCTAAAAAGGAAAATAGAAGAGCTTGAGACCGCATTGTAAAATTGTGAACTCTGAGTTAAACTCCTTGAAGTAAACAATGAGTATTGGAAAGAGCGACTCCACCGTTCTTAAGGTCAGGTCAAGGATAACGATCATATCATGAGTGAAGCTGTAGCTCAAATACGAGAGGTGACTGATCATTTGCAAACCCTAGCAGTTCAGGCTAACTTATTAAGCTTGAAATATGAATCAGAATCGAATCGGGGTTAGGAGTTAGCTTGACTTCTTAAGAAGGTTAAGGCTTTAAGTATTAGGGCAAAGCCGTATATGTAATCCATTTTATGTAAAGAATTTTTTTTTCAAGTGAAGTTTTTCTAATAGAATTAAATTAGAGTCAATGTCTCTTTTTGCATTCATTTCATGCATTTGCATTACATTGCATCATATGCATTAAATTTCACAAAAAGACCCTAATTAAATGAAATTATTTCAATTAATTTAGAAACAAACAAAAGCCAACCAACCGAACATCGTTACAATACTTGCGCCAAAACCAAAGTAATAAACCAAAGATTGGAAAGGCTAGAACAGATTCAAAAAGATATGCAATATCAATTGCAAGCGCAACTGCAAGAACAGTTAGTAAAAGTACAACAGGATATGAAGGATTAGATATAGGAATCCCAAAGATGTATGATAAGCCAATTGACGTAGTTGATAACTGGAGGACTTAAAAAAGGGAAAGAGCATTGCGATCAACTCAGGGGATGATAATGATGATCCTATTTACCCTCGGGTTTTACCCCGATAAACGTCTAGGTACAACCAAAGGCGTACCCACGAAGGGTACCCGTTACTATCAGACTGCAATAGTATCAAGTCGGTGCCTTAGCACCAACGAACTACCCGAAGGGTTCAAAATCCAATTTGGGGGATAATCCAACTAATCTTGTTGTTCCTGGTCTGATGATATGGAAGAAATGGAAAAAGCAACTTCAGGATCGACGCAGATGGTTAGAAGAAAAATTCTGAGAAATAGAAAATGCTGACTACCACGCGGAGCTGATGCTAAGGATCTGAGTTTGGTCCCCGATTTAGTACTCCCACCGAAGTTCAAAAATCCAGAGTTTGAAAAGTATAATGGGACTAGTTGTCCTAAATCTCATATCATTATGTTCTATCGAAGGATGATAGGATACGTCAATAATGATCAAATGTTAATCCACTGCTTTCAAGATAGTCTGATTGGACCAGCAGCTAAATGGTACAACCAACTGAGTCGTACAAAAATTAGTTCATGGAAAGACTTGGCATAAGCCTTTATAAAGCAGTATAGTCATGTGACAGACATGACACCCAACAGAATCACGTTACAGAATATGAAAAAGAAGCAAAGTGAGAGCTTTAGAAAATATGCCCAAAAATGGAGAGAGGTAGCAATGCAAGTCCAGCCACCTCTTCTGGAGAAAGAAACCACAATGCTATTTATCAATACTTTAAAAGCCCCATTCATTAACCATATGTTGGGAAGCGCTACTAAAAGTTTCTCGGATATAGTGATTTCCAGTGAAATGATAGAAAATGTAGTGAGAAGTGGTAAGATAGACGCGGGGGAAAGCGCCAAAAGATTAGCCTCGAGAAAGAAGGAAAATGAAGTGAACAATGCAAGCATATATAACAAGGGTTATTCAAAACCAATCACTATAGGCCCGTCGAGGACAGTAAGTACTAGCCATCAGGGCCTCCCAAGGCAAGAATCTAACTCAAGGCCAAATATAGAAAGGCTCCAGTTCACACCCATCCCGATGACATATAAGGAGCTATATCAGAGTTTGTTTGATGCAAATGTATTGTCCCTCTTCTACCTGAAACCTATGCAACCTCTATTCCCCAAATGGTACGACGCGAATGCCCAATGCAAATACCACGCGAGAATTACGTGACACTCAATAGATAACTGCACCGCTTTTAAAAAGTTGATTAAAAGGTTCATCAAGATGGGTATTGTGAAGTTCGATGATCCATCGGGACCTAATGTGGCAGGAAATTCGTTACCCAATCATTTTGATAAAGGGGTAAACGCGATAATTGAGAATGGAGGGAAGAGAATCAAGATGGTTGTAGCGGAAGTAAAAACTCCACTGAGATGGGTTTGGAAGAAAATGGTAATGGGAGGATTGATTAAACAGGATTCAGAGGAGAGACCCAAAGGGATGAGGAACTATTATGAGTTCTACGCTAAAGAGGGTCATGACATCTAGGAATGCGTTAAATTTAGGGCTTAGTGCAAAATCTAATGGATAATAAGGAGCTAGAATTTTTTGAATATACCAACAGCTAAGAAGAAGGAGATATATGCACCTCATAAGAAAAATCAACGGGAAAAGGTTCATAAGGTCAACCATCTAGTGGTTATTATTTCATGACCTAGAAGCAATGAAGCCAGGGTACAAATTGCACCAAGGGTCATAATTAAGAAACCTGTAGCCTTTTCTCTACAAGGATAGCAAGAGGGTTCCTTGGAATTATGACTGCAACGTGACGATCCAGGGAGAAGAGAACCCAATTAGCACTTCAAAAGAAGGCCAGGTTGTCAGTTTTTACACGCGCAGTGGAAGGCGCTATGATTCATCAAATGCAAGAGCTTAGCCTGGAAAAGCCTTAGCGATTGAACAAAAGAAAAAACAGACGGTCAGACTTGAATCACCCGTTAATGAGCTGGTAACCGAGAAAGAGGCTAAATAATTCTTGAAATTCTTAAAACATAGCGAGTATAGTGTTGTAGAATAGCTATAAAAACAACCAGCTCGCATATTAATGCTAGCTTTACTTTTAAGTTCAGAGACGCATTATAGCGCATTGATGAAAGCGCTAAATGAAACTTATGTCGCTAACAATATCTCTGTAAACAAGCTGGACTGCCTAGTTAACAATATAAGTGCCGAAAACTTCATCTTTTTTAATGATGACGAAATACCACCAAGGGGCATAAGATCTACAAAGGCTCTGTACATCACCACCCACTGTAAAGGATATACATTACTAGGGGTGTTACTTGATAATGGATCTGCACTAAATGTCTTGCCCCTATCCACACTGAATAAGTTGCCTGAGGATAACTCTCATATGAAGACCTGTCAATACATAGTGAGAGCATTCGATTGTATCAAAATAAGGGTGATGGGAAGGATTGAGATACCCCTTTTGATTGGTCCAAACACGTATGAAGTAAATTTCTTGGTGATAGACATTAAGCCTTCTTATAATTGCTTGTTGGGGAGGCCTTAGATTCACTCGACTGAAGCAGTGCTGTCATCACTACACCAAAAGCTAAAGTTGGTAACTGATGGTCGACTGGTATGATAAATGCGGAAGAAGACATTATTGTATTTATAACCAGTGACGCGCCATACATAGAGGCAGATAATGAAGAGATAGAATATTCCTTTCGATCACTGGAATTTTTGAATGCAACCTTCATTGTCGAAGGGAACAAGATCCCGATGCCCAAAATCTCCAAAATAATAAGGATGGGCTTGCAACTGACGGTTGAGAAATGAGCCTTATAGGGAAGAAGACTTGAAAAATACCTTCAAGGAAGGGTCAAGACACCCATACTCATGGACAAACGAGACCGCTTTGGCTTAGGATACAAGCCAGATGTGAGGCAAAAGAAGAGAGAGCTAAAGAAAAAGTAAGAAATGAGAAGAGCACGATTGAGTTAGGAAGAGGTCAAGTGGGAACCGATGACCTTTCTCCATATATCTAGGACTTTTATGTCAGGAGAAACTATTCACCCTAAACAGAAGATGTCAAGAAAAGAGACCGCAGAAGAAATGTTGGGAAATCTGAACATCAATACCATATTCGAAGAAAAATTGGGGGAGAAAATTTATCAGGCATCTGCCCTATGTACCTGGAAATGTTTTGAACAATTAGACTGCAGAAGAAATTTCTATAGTTTTTAAAGCTAATTTAGAGTAATGTTCAAAACACGCTTATTGCTCTAAGCCTAGGAGTAATAAGAATCCTTTTTGTGAAATAGGTTTATGTCCAACATTTTTATTTCAATAAAATACATCTTTGCGTATCATCTTGAATAAATATTCTTTTATCCTTTCCATTTCATTCATAATCATACCATACAGATAATTATTCTTAGATTCTTTTGTTCTTTGATTTTTTATCCATCCCTATTACAGGTCTTTAGATATCAATGATATGAGTAACGTTGCTACTGATTCAGAATCTCCTTTTAAGCAAGATATGTGTATGGAGGATTCTCAGGATTTTGAAGATGATCGAAACTGTAGCCTATCTTATACTTTGTTGAGGATGGTAGAACAAGATGATAAACAAATCCTACCTTGCAAAGAGTCAGTAAAAATTGTGAGCTTAGGAAGGGAAAAAGAGGTGAAGATTGGAGCTTGCATTGCCGCAGAGACAAAGCGAGATCTCATTAAGTTACTCCAGGAATTCAAGGATGTCTTCACGTGGTCATATCAAAACATGCCTGGATTAAATACTGATATCGTGGTACACTGGCTCCCCATAAAGGAATAGTGCAAGCCAGTTCAACAAAAGGTCTGAAGGATGAGGCCTGATGTTTTACTGAAAATAAAAAAAGGAAGTCAAAAAGTAATTCGATGCTAGTTTCTTACAAGTGGTTAAATACTCAGAATGGGTAGCCAATATCGTCCCTGTCTCTAAAAAAGATGGGAAAGTATGAATGTGCGTAGGCTACAAAGATTTGAACAAAGCCAGACCGAAGGACAATTTTCTATTGTCTCATATCGATGCTTTAGTAGACAACACGACAGGTTACTCTCTGTCATCTTTTATGGATGGTTTCTAGGGATACAACCAGATAAAGATACAACCTAAAGACATGGAGAAGACTACATTCGTAACCATGTGAGGAACATTTTGCTATAAGATGATGCTATTTGGACTGAAAAATGCGAAACCACATATCAAAGAGCCATGGCAACCTTGTTTCATGACGTGATACACAAAGAAATTGAAGTTTATGTAGACGACATGATTTTAAAATCCAGAACAGAAAAAAAGCATGTGCAAGTCTTAAGAAAGTTGTTCTTAAGATTGAGAAAATTCCAACTAAAACTCAATCCAGCAAAATGTATCTTCGGGGCTAGGTCAGGAAAATTTCTAGGATTTATAGTTAGTGAAAAGGGGATAGAGATCAACCCAGATAAAGTAAAGGCTATACAGGAGTTGCCTCCGCCAAGCACTCAAAAAGAAGTTTGAAGTTTCCTAAGAAAACTAAATTACATCGCCCAGTTCATTTCACAACTAACTGAGAAATGCGACCCCATATTCCGTCTGCTTAAAAAATACAATTCAGGTGTTTGGGATGAAGAATGCCAGAAGACTTTCGACAAGGTCAAAAATTACCTATCCAATACCCCAGTGTTGATGCCTCCCAACCTAGATAAGCCGCTGATACTATACTTGGCAGTATTCAGGAATTCCATGGGATACGTTCTTGGTTAACATGATGAGTCAGAAAGGAAAAAAAGAGCGATATACTATCTTAGTAAGAAATTCACTAAATGTAAAACAAGATATTCGTCAATCGAGAAGTTGTGTTACGCCTTATTCTGGACAACCCAAAAACTGAGATAGTACATGTTGTACCACACAACTTGGCTCATCTAAAAAATGGACCCTCTAAAGTATATGATGGAGTTGACTACTTTGAATGGAAGAATGACCCAGTGGCAAATTCTGCTTTTCAAATTTGATATAGTTTATGTGAATCAGAAGGTTATAAAAGAGAACGCAATAGCAAATTTTCTAGTCAGTAGAGCTCTAGAAGATTACGAGCCTTTAAATTTTGATTTCCCAAATAAAGATCTAATGTATGTTGCAACCACTAAAGAAGACTCTCAAGAAGGCTATCCTTAGAAACTAAACTGTGACGGAGCCTCAAATGTTGTAAATAATAGAATTGGGGTAGTCCTGGTATCCCAAGATGGAGATCATTATCCATTCACTAGTAAATTGGATTTTAATTACACGAACAATATGGTAGAATACGAAGCATGCATCATGGGTATCCGTGCAGCCATAAAACGTAACATTAAAGTACTAGAGGTATATGGAGATTCTACATTAGTGATCTATCAACTCAAAGGTGAATGGGAGACAAGAGACCCCAAATTGATTAATTATTGTAGGCTGGTTCTGGAGCAATGTATGTTGCAACCACTAAAGAAGACTCTCAAGAAGGCTATCCTTGGAAACTAAACTTTGACGGAGCCTCAAATGCTGTGAATAGTAGAATTGGGGTAGTCCTAGTATCCCAAGATGGAGATCATTATCCATTCACTAGTAAATTAGATTTTAATTACACGAACAATATGGTAGAATACAAAGCATGCATCATGGGTATCCGTGCAGCCATATAACGTAACATCAAAGTACTAGAGGTATATGGGAATTCTGCATTAGTGATCTATCAACTCAAAGGTGAATGAGAGACAAGAGACCCCAAATTGATTAATTATTGTAGGCTGGTTCTAGAGCTGATTGAAGAGTTTGATGACATCACCTTCTGCTATCTCCCACGAGATGAAAATCAAATGGCTGATGCCCTGGCTACCTTAGCTTTCATGGTCAAAGTGAATAAAAAAGAGGATGTAAAACCTATCCAGATAAGTATTTATGAGACTCCGGCTCATTGTTACAACATCGAAGAAGAAGAAGAAAAGGATGATCACCCTTGGTACCACAATATACTATGAGATGTGAAGAATCATGAATACCCTGACCAAGTAAATGAGAATAATAAAAGAACGTTAAGAAGACTGGCCAGTGACTATGTTTTAGATGGAGAGATCCTATACAAGAGAAGAAAGGATCAAGTGCTACTAAGATATGTGGACGATGTTAAAGCTAAGAAAATCTTGGAAGAAGTACATGAGGGTGTCTGCGGAACACATGCTAATGGTTTTACAATGGCCAGACAAATCATAAGATTTAGGTATTATTGGTCCACTATAGAAGGGGATTGTATTAATTACGCCAAGAGATGTCATAAGTGCCAAATTTATAGAAACAAAATTCATGTGCCTCATTCACCTCTTTATGTCATGACTTCTCCATGGCCTTTCTCTATGTGGGGCATGGATGTCATTGTGCTGATATCACCAAAATCTTTTAATGGGCATCGATTTATCTTTGTGGTCATCGATTACTTCACCAAGTGGGAAGAAGCCACTTCTTACGCCAATGTCACGAAGTTGGAGTTAGCAAATTCTTGAAAAAAGAAATCATATGTCAGTATGGAATGCCAGAAAGGATCATCTCTGACAATGCATTGAACTTGAACAACAGTACGATAGCAAAGGTCTGTAGTCAATTCAAGATCAAACACCATAACTTGTCTCCATATCGCCCAAATATGAATGGTGCAGTGAAGGCAACCAATAAGAATATCAAGAAGATCGTGGGGAAAATGACTAAGACCTATAAAGATTGGAATGAGAAGTTACCATTTGCTCTATATGCTTATCGAACATCTGTCAGGACCTCCACCGGGGCAACATCTTTCTCTTCGGTTTATGGAATGGAGACAGTTTTACCCATTGAAGTCAAGATTCATTCTCTTCGAGTTTTGGCAGAATTGAAGTTGGATGAAACAGAATGGATCCAATCCCGATATGATCAACTAAACTTGATTGAAGAGAAAAGATTGAAAGCCATCCGTCATGGTCAGATGTACCAAAAACAAATGATACGAGCTTACAATAAAAATGTTCGTCCTAGAGAATTCCATGAGAGGGACCTAGTATTGAAAAAGATCCTGCCCATGCAAAAGGATTTTAGAGGGAAATGGATGCCGAATTGGGAAGGACCTTATGTGGTAAATAAGGTCTTTTCTATAGGAGCGTTAATTTTGACCGAGATGAATGGAAGAGATTTGCCCAACCCTATAAATTCAGATTCAGTTAAAAGATACTTCACCTAAAAAAAAAGAAGGGAGAGGCCGAGGCGAAAACCTGCAAAGGGCGTCTTGAGACTAAAGGGGTTTTGAATTGAAAACCCAAGAAAAGAGCAATTCAAATTTTGATCAAAGATGGGGCATGTGGTAGTCTTGTTATCCCTGAATGAACAAGGAGGAGAGATGCTACGTCTTAGGGCATCAACAAAGTATTTTGGATCTCCGAAACACATATCAACTCCAAAAGGGTCCTCGAGAAATTAGTGTGAGGAAACTCATGCTGCGATATTTGGGGCACCTATTTTCATCTTATTCATTTTGTATTTTAGCAATGTTTGCTATCTTTGATTAATTTATCCATTTCAAGCTTTGCCCTCAATAAAATCCCTTTTGTCCATTGTGATAATCTTTTTTAAGTATTTTTCATTGAAATAACGATTAATGGACTAATAATATTGAAGTAAAAGGATTTCTTGCATATTGCTCTGAATGTTTTCTAAATAGTGTAAGGATTTGAAACAGGACCACTAGTCAAAACTAACCAAATCTAAGAGTTGGAAAAGTTTGGGAATGAATAGCCCAAATTATGACTAGTTCTTCGAGTGCTCTATTAAAGATACCAGCTGAACAAGAGGCCAGGGTAATACGTTAGTGATAGAACCTTGGTGAACAACGAGCAGTGTCAACCTAAGCATTAAAAGGGGATCATTCTAAAAAAAATGACATTCTGCATTCATGCAAACATCATTTATACATATCTAGTTAGAAGTATTTGATTCATTCTGATCATAACATCCTAATCACTAGGCATAAAGATAGGCCTATGAAATGGATTCTACAGGTCATGTTCCCTAGAGAATGATGTAACAGATCAGTGAAACCATAAATCCTATGGCCTTGAAGTTACAATGGGATGGATTGAAGTCATCGTGATGAATCTTATCTCCCTGAAGTTGCAGTGGAGAAGATTAAAGCCACAAATCTTATCTTCCTGAAGTTGCAGTGGAGCAGATTGAAGATGTTAATCTTATTTCCCTAAAGTCACAGTGGAACAGATTAAAGTTACAAGCTAAAAATCTTATCTTCCTGAAGTTGCATAGAGCAGATTGAAGATGCTAGTCTTATTTCCCTGAAGTCACAGTGAAACAGATTAAAGCTACAAGCTATAAATCTTATCTCCCTGAAGCTGTAGTAGAGCAGATTGAATATGCTAATCTTATTTCCCTTAAGTTGCAGTGGAGCAGGTTAAAAATAACAAATCTTATCTCTCTAAAGTTGCAGTAGAATAGATTAAAGTTACAAATCTCATACCCCTGAAGTTGTAGTGGGACAGATTGAAGTTATTATAACGAATCTTATCTCCCTGAAGTTACAGTGGAGCAGATTGAAGCCACTAACCTTATCTCTCTGAAGTTGCAGTGGAGCAGGTTGAAGATAGCGAATCTTATTTCCCTGAAATTGCAGTGGAACAAATTAAAACTACAAATTACAAGTCTTATCTCTCTGAAGTTGTAGTGGAGGAAATTAAAAATAATGAATCTTATCTCCTTGAAGTTGCAGTGGAGCAGATTAAAGCCACTAACCTTATCTCTCTAAAGTTGCAGTAAGTTAGAACAATGTTATTTAAAGAAGATGAGCACCAAGAAGTCAAGATTCGGCGAGACTGGACAAAATTGGTCCTTCTTAAAAGTCTTTTTTTCATTCTCGTTACACGACAACGAATTATCTTTTTAATTAAATTAAATAACAATATAGATTTTAGTTTAAGGATAAAATTGTCATTTTAACATTTAATGCTTTTATTTTTTTAATATATTTATAAAAAAATAAAAACATAATTTAATTTATTAAAGAGTATATTCATCATTTGAGTTTTTTTTTAACTATTACATACCTATTCTTTTATATTAAATACGTAAATACTATTACAATATTTATTTCATTCTATCCAACTAAATTACTGTTATTCCTAATCCTATTACATCTATGACTATTCCATTACAGTTTTTGGCTCTAAGTTTTATTTTAAATTAAGGTTTTTATTGTAATAACAGTAAAACAGTCAGATCTGAGATTTTAGGACAGAACAGCCCTAATCGTATTTAGCTTCAGTTATATCTCACCACGTCGTGCAGTAATTTTCAGATTTTCTTTTCCCTAATTTCCTTCGTCTTCCACATCCTTGCGACTCGAACTGATTTACTCACAACAGCACTAAAAAAAAACAAAAACAAAGAATCTGTCTGTAACTGTCTTTTGCGTTTCTAGCAGTTGAATTGAAAGTTGAGTGGTCGACTATGATTCTCCGGTCGGTCATAATGGTGGTTGTGGTTGTGGGGATTTTATCCTCTGCGTCGCAAGCATTGCGATTCGAGCTGCAATCGGGACACACCAAGTGCATCTCCGAAGACATCAAAAGCAATTCCATGACGGTCGGAAAGTACCACGTTGTCAACCCAAACGAAGCTTACCCTTTGCCCGATTCTCTCAAGTTCGCTGTCAGGGTATTCTATTTTATTTTGGGTTTTTAAAATTATTTTATGATGAACTTTGCGAATAATAAGATTGAAGCTTGCTTCGTTTTTTCCTTTGTTGGGGGGTTGGTTACTTGACTGAATGAATGAAGGTAACGTCGCCGCAAGGGAATAGTTTGCACACGGCGGAGAAAGTGGAGACAGGGCAGTTTGCGTTCACGGCGGCGGAGGAAGGAGATTACATGGCGTGCTTTTGGGCGGAGGATCATTCGCCGCAGATTATTATGACTGTTGATTTTGATTGGAGGAGTGGAGTTCAAGCAAAGGACTGGTCTAATGTTGCCAAGAAAGGCCAGGTCGATGTAAGTCTCTTCTGTTTTAGCTTATTAATAAGTCCTGCAATCAACATGATTGGCATGTCTCACAAAATAATAAAATATTAAACGACTAGTGGTAGCTTGGATACATAGGGTTTTTACTATTTGAAGTTTAGGGCTAAGGGTTTATATTTGTTTTGCTGGTGGAAAGGGCCATACCCCTAAGTTTAGCATGCACAATATGTTTAAACGTTATTATGTTCGTAACCTAGTTGAAATTTCAGTTCTGTTAAGATTTTGCTTGCTGTTGAGGGTTTACAACTTGTTGAAATTCATTGAATATCTTTCATTTCATCAGCTAAGAGTTAGGCTTAGGCAGAAGGTTTGCTATTATAGTTAAAGCGGTTGTCTTCCTCTCGTGCTACAAGTCCAAAAGGTTCTATGTTTCCTTCTTATATAGATGATTTGCTCCAAGTTTTGCTTTGCTTTACAATTTAACATTTCTGTTAGAAGAGAGGATAGCTCTTTCCTGTCGAGAAAATGGATTAATGTATAGAAGGAAGGTTAAGGGAGGAAAAAATCTATACGCGGGTAGAATTGTTATCTACCATATATTTTAAGAGAAAGAAAAAGGGTGGGAAAATGTGGATGAAGCGGCTTATACTTCCACTGGACTTGTTGATCAAAGTTTAAAATTAGATTTCTTTTCTTCTAATGATCAATAGAGTCGGTCTTGGTTATCAATACCTCTCCCTACTGCTGAGCTGAACTAAAGGGATTCATTCTTCTATTGGGATTTCTGCTTTTTCATCAGACTTGAGCTCTGTTATCTTCTTTCTTTTCAGCATATTTGCAGCTTTCATTTGTGGCATGAGATGCTGATCGCTTTGCCCCTTGGTTTCATAAGATTAATTGAATATAGGGATATTTATTTCCATCTTTGAACTACATACACTACGAAACATAATTTATGTAGGCAAGTTATATGCTTAGCTATGGTTCAAATCCTTGTATGAAAGCCCACCAGAACAGGCAATCAGCACTAGGGTGGCTTTTAAATCTTGTTGCAGTCATTGCTGAATGAATCCTGCCGACCGAAATTGTCCCACTATTAGTCTTGGGATAAAGATTAGGCCTGTTTGTATTGTTTAATTCTCTTTAGATATGCCTGGCCTTGGACTGTTTATATCCGGAAAGTCTTATGTCTTTTTGTTACTTTTACTGTAAATTCCAGGTGATGGAACTGGAACTGAAGAAGTTGTATGATACGGTTACCTCCATCCACGAGGAAATGTTTTATCTGCGAGAAAGGTAAGGAAGCATTGTTGTCGCTTAAACCCATCTAATGTATAACATTACCTGGTTTTTACCGCCTCGAGGGATCTTACTCCGTTCCGCTTTTGATTTTTTCTTTTAAACAGAGAAGAAGAAATGCAGGCGCTGAACCAAGCTACTACCTCCAAGATGTTCTGGTTGTCGTTCCTTTCTCTTTTTCTTTGCTTGTCAGTAGCTGGAATACAATTTTGGCACTTGAAGACCTTCTTTGAGAAAAAGAAGCTCATTTAAGCTTGTAAAACAAAAGAAGATCATAGTTGGACCCCAGAAAAAAACAAATTTTATATTGGAGTTTTGACCATGCTTAATCTTTCCTATTCATGTTTGAATTTATATGAGAACAACAGCGGTTGTGTTTTGTCAACTCAGAGGTGGCATTAACATATTTGGGTCTAAATGTTGCAACAACGTTTATGATCGTCTTAAACTTGCATCCAAAAGCCTGAAAAGATAGGATTCACCGATTTTATTTTATTAAAGAGGAAATCCAATTCAATTCTAACCAGATGATGGAAATAAGACAGGTATATATAGGAATTGCAGAAAAAAGCAAAGAAGATTGAGTTGCATTTGGTGAATAATAATAAACTTATATATATTAGCATGCGATGCATCATCAAATACTGACCGTGTCCCACACAAGAATCAAAATCTTGTGTCTTTTTAAGAGGTGGACATGGATTGCAGATTTCTTTGATAAAGATAGAAACAGTGAAGACATACATTATCCTACAATAAGCTACAGTTCCAGCATCAATACCATACTGACTGCCTGTCACCACTGTTACCATTTCAGTTCTCTCCAAATCCTGCCTGTCTTAAAAGCTCTTCCTCCTCTTACATCACCTTCTACTGAGTACTAATGTTGTACCATTAATTTAGGGTAATGATTGTTTTTTTTATCGTTTATTGACCTAACTCCTAACAATATGTATGATTTACTGCCATTTCTTATGCATATAGTATAGTGTACTAATTATGTCTGCTTCCTTGTGTCCTCCATAATTGTACTAAACCAACATCTAGCTCATAAGTAAACCCGCATAATTTGGCACCTTTTGAGCCATTAAACATTTCCTTCAATTCTAACTATATTTGTATGTTCATTTTTATGATTTCTTTTTATAGGTCGGCTAATTGAATATTTCAAACTTTAAATCCAAATCTACTTGAATGTGTAATGTCAAGCTAACATTGAACAAGAGTTACGGTGCTGTCCTGATATCACCATTGTATCAACACAAAGTAAAGATGGACATCAAGTTATGTCCCTGCAGCACAATTATCATTACTAGCTCATCCCCACCACATATACTTATGTATATATAGGTTTGAAATTGATATTTTAAATCTACACATTCAAAAAAATTGATCACGCTACTGTTAAATGGAAATAAAAGATTAATGGTGTATTTTCTCGTCATTCACTCTAATATTAAGGTAAATTATCCGTCAATCACTCTAAATAGGATTTGTTCTTTTTTTGGTCATCGTCAAATTTTTTCGTGCAAAAACACGGTTAATCTTCCATTACCATTAAGTGATCAATTTTTATTTAGAAAGATCAAATTAATAAAAGAATAAAATTACCAAAATAAGAATAAACCCTAATAAGAGTGACTATAGGAGGGATTTACTTTTTAGGGGTGAGGCAATGACAAGTAGATGTAAAGGATGAGCATGGTAATTTTTAAATTTTGTTTTGTAAACTGCAAATTTACTACCAAAAAATATAAATATAAGAAAGGGAAACAATGCCATTGGATTCGGCCTCGTATACATAAACCACGTTAATGGGGTGGTAATTTCAAAGAAGCAAAAGAACAACATAAAAACCGCAAACCCACCCAACCCATCTCTTTTTCAAATTAAGCATTGAGAAAGGCATCTACTTCTTTTTCAGGTTGCTAATTATGCCCTAAGCAACCATTGTACCATATAATAGTTGCATTTAATTAATTAATAGACTTGGATTATTGCTTGCATTTTGGCTTTAGGTAATTATTAATATGTATGACTTGATCAATTTCAAGTATATTATGTTTTGTTATATGTAACAAGTTCATATTAATTACCCAAGATTGGTCCAATTTACAATTAAGGAACTAAGTTACGTATATCTCATCCATATTTTGACCATCCTTAATTAACGCCTATTAATTTTGAGACCCTTTTAACAAAATATTCATATATTGTATACATATTAAAGGGCACAAAATTTCAAAAAAAAAAAATCATTCATGATTTATCAACCTATAAAGCAACTGGTCATAGGCTCATAGCTTTATGAGCATAATTAATTAATGACCCACTTTATGAGTTAAGTTGTTTCCCTATTACCTATAGATGGAGATGAATTTGAATCTAAGTTCATAATTGGACATAAATTTCATTAAACAAATCAAAAGAAGTATCCAAGTAGTGTTGTAAAACATGACAACATCCGTATGTCTTAATTAATTAAAAAGAAAAAACACACAAGTAGAAGAACAATGATTCTGTCTTAATTTTGGTCCAAAATCATGATTAAGATCTAACATCTGAAGAGTTTTTAGTCAAGATACGAACTCAATTTGGTCAAGATTCTCTTAATTTCTAGATTTCTTAGTCTTTTAATTTGCTAGCTTTATATAATTAGGATTTTAATAAAGATCATGAACCCCAATTTCTATAACACAATTATTCATGATTTGTCCTCTTTTCAGTGCAAATCTTCAAAAGCAATTTACCCCAATTTCATGTTCCCCTTATCCACCGGCTGAAACATGTTTCTATTTACTTTTTATTATTTGCACTTTTAATTACTTTATTGTTTTTCCGACCATCCAATTCCATTTTTCTCATTGTTTAATTATATATGTTTCTACACATGTAACTTGCTGCTATAATTGTTTCTTTTAATAATATAATATTTTATGTGTGGTTTAAATATGTCTTAGTCCCTTGAATTTTCAAATTTAGTGCCTCTATTTACTTAATTTTAAAAATTAAAATCCAATAATTATCATTAAATTTTAATTTTTAAAATGGAGAATAATTAAATTCCTTAAATAAATAAAAAAGAAATTAAATTTTAAATATAAAAAAAATACAGGGGCTGAAAACATAATTAGACATATATATGGTCTTGCATGATCAAAGAGTAAATTGTTATATAATCGTCTTGTAACTTAAAAATTCATTTTGTAAATATGCACAATCGAGATGCATATCAAGATGTGTTTTTTTCATAATAGAGTAAGAAGATCACCCTAAAACTTTTTGTTCACTATTAAAAAAGTAATAAAAAAACTCGATTGAGTTTTACTTTGATTGGTACTAGTATTGTTGTCAATATAGAGCACGTGGGTTCAAATATGCTGATGCACATTATCCTTATATTTATGAATTGGGAGGGACTATAGATAATTCTAGACATTGTATCAAAAAAATAAATATAATAAAAATATATAATGAAATTATTTAAAAAAATAAAATAAAATATAGTAGCATTTAATTAACTGCTAAATCAGAAATAGTAAGCTTTACTGTCTTATAATAAAAAATTTTTTTGCTCTCAAAGCGGCAACTGCAAAGTTCAAATTTTATATTAAAAACAACTTAAATTTAATTATTAAATTTTAAAAGGGTGGATTACAAAAAAATATTTCTTTCAACAACCGACTTAAGTTGAATTATTAATTTATAAAGGATAAAATTATCCTCAAAATCATATTTATTTTTTTATAAAAGGAATCGACATTTGATATTATTATTATTATTATAGATTTAATTAAATTACTATCATCCATCAACCATTCTTAATTTAGTTCCGAAATTAATAATTTATTGTTTTTATAAAGCAAGAAATCTCTATTATATTAAAGTCTATTTTTTTATAAAGTAAATTATATACATGATGTATATCAAACCTTTGATTTTATCATTGCAATCAAAATATCATTTCATTTTATATGAATTTTCAATAAGTATATATGTATCATAAATCCAGTATTATTTTAAGAATATTTTTACTTATTTTTGGTACTTTTATTTAATTTAAAGAACATTAGATAAACATGATGGGATCGAATTCTTATTATTTTAATTTGGTTTTATTCGTAATTTAACTCCTAAATTATATTCATTTTCTCATATTGATACTTTTTTTTTCATGTTAGTGTCTAAATTTTTCTTTTGTTATATTTACGAGGTTAAATAAAAAAATTTGAAACCCAATCATATTTCAACACATATAGAACATTTTTCATGTATAAATAATAATTTCCATGTCATATTTCTTTGATATGAAAACTCAAATTCTATCAAATCCAATAGCTTTTCCTCTCAAAAATCCCCACTCCAGAGTCCTATGAAAACTCAACAATCGATTTCTGAGGCAAGAAATCATCCAATTTCAGCTTTACTCATACTACATCATTTTAGTAAAGCTTTTTTTTTTTAAATCTCAAATTATGTATAAAAAAATCAAACCCTAAATACTTTTAACAGTTAATATCCACCAAAATAAGCAAATATCCAAATCTCAACTCAAGAGCTGCTTATCAAATAAAAAATAAAAAACCCAAATTCCTGTTTCAGTCAAACTCTTTATATATTTTATTATTATTTTTTCAATCATGACAACTTCAAGCTTTCATTTGGTTGGTCGAATTTGGATCGCTCTTCTCAACCAGTGAATGGATATATAAAGCTTTTTTAAACCCCAGTTTGCACAACAGATTTAAACTTATTTTCCATCGAAAATGATATTGGTTGTACATTTGCTTTAGACTAAGTGATTTTGTAGCACCCTCGTTTGATCTAATCGTTAGGTCCGAGTTACAGAATGCTATTATTTTTATTGTTGGAGCAAACTTAATTACTTGACATTCAATTTAAATCATTAAACAAGTAAATACAAACATTATATGCGATAAATATGATATTTAACCATTCTCGGGTCTTACACGAGCTTACAAATGTTATAATGCTAACCTGAGATAAAAAAGGACCTAATCGCAAAAGTTTCAAAATATCATCTCGACATCGCAAAGTGAGGGGTTCCTCGTCGCGATAGAACATACTGAGTAAGCCTCGTCGAGGCGATGGGGTTCCTTGTCACACCGTGGCTTGAAGTTCAAAACTCATCGCGACACATACCTATAATTTTTTTACAATTTTTCCAATTTTTTACAATTTTTCCAAATGAAACACTTACCTACAATTTCAAGTTAACTTATGCACACTTACCTACAATTTCAAGTTAACTTATGCATGAATTCTAACCATATTTCTAGCCAAATCATACAATACACATGGACTACAATGCTTTATCATTCAATTACTACATCTACTTGATTTGCAACAAATCAAGACATATCAAATACTTCAAACATTCAAACACCAACTTTACCTATACCAAACCACATTAAGAACATGACCTTTTACTTTCAATATAAGCACTTATAAATACATGTATATAGCTATGACTTATAAGTCTTATGCATAACTATTAACTATCCAATTTAGGCTACATTTTATAAGCATACCTAAAATTATAAGCATTCAAACTCAATTTCATCTCAATCACTTATTAACCAAGTTACCAATTCAATTTTTCTACCTCAAGTATGCCATTTCAATACCATACATATCTCAAACATGTCAATCAAAATATACCATCACCACTAGGCATTAACCATTGCCAAATCATACATTTCAAACCATATATCAAAACAACATTCAAACTCATCACAACTTCCCAAATCAACAAGACTGTTATACATTAAAGTATATACCAAAACACTTATATACATGCCACAATTCTTTGATTCAAAATTCTCAAAAAGCTACCAATTCAGTGATAGGATAATGTGACCTTCCGAACGATCTAACTTGATGTGTTCCGCAAGGTAACTATCTACAAGAAAGAGGAAAAACAATTAGGTAAGCATATAAAATGCTTAGTAAGTTCATAGGCAATTAAACAAAAACTTACATTATCTTTCAGTTAGATACAATAAGCTATTAAGCTTGACATAGTTAAATAGACATGGCAAAACATGTGATGCCCTAAATTTTATATTTCTGCTTCTGCAATTGATTGACACAATTGTGTATCTGCTTTTGTGGTTATGTATTCTGGTTGTGTGTGCGAGGTCCCAAGTTCAAGCCTTGTTTTGGGGAAAGTTTTGTATTTTCCTGAGAAAAGCATTAACCTGGCCTAAAGGACTTAAGTTTAATTATTGATAAGCTTATATTAGAATGGGCTTGCTGGTCTGGTCGTTAAGTGGTGTGTTAATATACTAGAGGTCCTGTGTTCGAAACTCTATGTGAGCGTACTATTAAACTTTTTGCTTGGCTTTAGGACAGTGTTTCGGTTGCATGGGGATTCTAAGTAGTCGGTTTAGTGGAGAGATTTGAGGGATACAGGGAAGTTATGGGAATTATCTCCATCATCTTTTCCTTTTTCAAAATTTCGTTCCTTTTTCCAAAATTTCTGAAGTAATTCTCTGCTATTTTTCCAAATCTCTCCCTTGGACTTTCCTATTTTCTCTTTTATTTTTCTTTTGTTCCCTACTTCTTCTTTTCGTTTAGCAAAGGGTTGTTACGCGTGTGCAGAATAGGTAAGTTTTCTTTTTCAATTCGTTGTAGTGGGTGTAATAATCATTTTAGAATATGATTTTTGCTACAATTGATGGTGTAGATGAAGGTCAAGAGCGGTGAGCTCGTTGCTTCGGCTTAATAAGAATTGACGAAGGTTTCTCGACGGTGGTAAGTCGGTACCATGTTATTTCTTTGGTTGAATTCTGAAATCAATCGTTAATTTGATGATGGGTATTATGTTTTTAGGTTTCTGGAGGGCTCGAGAATTACTTTTACATCAATTTGATATAGGTGTATACCCGAAACGCAGGAAATAGAGTCCGGTGAAAAGTCAAAAAGGCTTACTATCGAGGCCACACGAGCGTGTGGTCGCCCGTGTGGTAGGCGGTGTGATGGAACACGGGGGTGTGATCGACGAGCCAAGCTATGCGCGCATGACACAACCGTGTGATGGCCAGGTAGGCCTTGTGCGACGCACGGGCTAAACCAATTTGGGCCATATGGGCTACACAGGCTTAAGGGCCCACACGGACGTATGGAATTCTGGGCCAGACCGTGTGATCCACACGGCCAAGGCCAATTTGGACCATGTGGGCCACACGGGTGTATGGGCCACATAGGTGTGTGAGCTCATGTTGCTGGAAAGTTGTCTAAGGTTGCACAGGTCACCTAAGTCGACTGTGGATCTACTAAAGGGTCAATAAGCCCTACTTAGACCCTATTCGAGTGGTTTGTTTGCCTGATTTCTGTATCGAGCATGAATTATGATATCTAATTTTATGTACTATAATTGTTTAATAACATGACATCTTTTGTATGTTGCATTACATCGGGGTGGGTTATTGATGATATTTGGAGGAAGTGTCTGAAAAGCTATTAAGCCTGATATATGGCATCTCTGCTGCAAACTTCTGATTATGTGCCGTATTTCGGTACACCATGGTATGTAGGGATGGGTGGGTTGATTTAATCCCCACATAGTATGTAGGGCTGGACGGGGATGGTGTGTAGAGGCTAGTGGGTAGGATTCTGATTTACTGTATCTGTATTCTGCATCTGATATGGGCCAAGGCTCTAATATGATTCTGAAATTGATTCTGTAATGGGCTCGAGCCCAAACTGTAAATGACTGTATTCTGATGAGTTTTTGTATACATGTTTTCTGTGAGAATTGCACACTGAGTTTGTAAAAACTCACCCTTTCTGTTTAATCTGTACAGGTAATCCCCAGACTTTACGGATCAACGCAGCGGAGGACTCGACGGTAGCCACACGTAAAATTTAGACTGTTCTAGTAAATTTTTAGATTTCATTAATTATTTGAGGTGTGATGTAAATTTTGGGGACTTAGGACCATTCTGGATTTTTACTTTAGATTCTTAACTGCTTTACGGTTTTAAAATGGCTAGACAGTAAAAACTTGATTTTGCTTAAAACAACTGTTTCTTTGAACACCAATGGTTTTTTTCCAAAAATAAACGTTTTCAAAGCTTCCACTAAAAAGATATGAATTTAGTTATAATGAAGAACATGTGTTTTACTTTGAACTAAGATAAAGGCTAATTAACTGGAACAGTTTTAACTCGACAAACTCGTCTTCGATTTCCATTGTATGGACATCGCCAGATTCAACCATTACGTCTAAGCCAGATTTAGGGTGTTACATTTAGTGGTATTTGAGCCAAGTTGCAAAACTCGACTGTGGAATTGGGTTTTTAAAATTTAGTTTGGGGGAATGGGTTTCAAATGATTTGTAATGTTTTACTGAGTAAGTGGTACACCGAGTCTTTAGCGCCGATCTTATACGGTTTCTATACTCTGATAAATTGATTAGATACTACTGATAGTTTATTCTGGAAACATTGATATAGACTATTCTGAAAACACTTTAGTTAGTGTAAACTGAGACTGCGAATTACGAAAATCACTCTAAAACTGCTTACATAAAATATCTGCTAATAATTATTGAATTGTAACTGATTCATGAAAGTCTTAATACAGATAATTCGATTAGATATGAGTACAAGAGGTATCCACGGACGGGGTATTAGAGGCCGAGGTAGAGGCCATAGGGAGGCTCTAGCTGAGTCATCGTCGTTAGGCAGCATACCAAATTTAGATACGAGTTAGATGTCGGTTTCACCTGCTACAGAGATTGGGTCTCATAATCGTATGGTCGGGGATGACGCATTGTCCCAGGCCATGCTGAGGATATTAGAAAGGGTCGTGAGGCCCACTACTAGATTTAGGGGCTGAAGTTCAGCTACGAAACGACTTCGATCCAATGGGGCTTAGCTATTTAGGGGTGTCACGGGAGTTGCCCCTAACGTGGCCGAGTACTGGATGGAGGCCATGAAAAGAATTATAGATGAATTAGATTTTATACCCGAGCAGAAACTGAAATGGGTTGTTTCCTTGCTTCGTGATGAAGCATACCTATAGTGGCTGACCGTTAAGGAGGGCACTCAGCCTGAACGACTGACATGGGAATTCTATATGTCTGCTTTCCAAGGTAAATATGTAGGGGCAAGCTATATCGACGCTAAGAGACATGAGTTTCTAAATATCACGCAAGGGAATCGTTCGTGGCCGAGTATGAGACTGAGTTCTTGAGATTGAGCCGCTATGCGCGAGGTATGGTGGCAACTGAATATGAGCGTTATGTTCGCTTCAAGGATGGACTCAGGGACAGTTTGAAGGTTCTGATAGCTCCACAAAGGGAGCATGACTTTTCAGCACTGGTAGATAAGGCGAAGATCACCGAGGAGGTGAAGCACATTGAGTGCCAAAATAGAGATAGAGAGGGGTAAAAATAAGAGGGATTCGGAGCCCTCTAGTTTTGTGATGAAGACTAAGAAAATGGCCAGATCTGATGGGCCAGTTAGAGTTGGGCCCCCTATTATACCTATTGGGATCTTGCCTAGTGGGCATTGTGGTAGATGCCATCTGGACGAATGTTGGAGGACGATTAAGGCATGATTGAGATGTGGGTCTATTAAGCACCGTGTCTGAGAGTGTCCGTTGAGGGCCGATTAGACGCAAGCTCTAGGTTCTGGTACTGCACAACCACCAAGGGTAGTTCAGTACCCACCTAGAGGCTATGGTTAGGCTAGGGGTAGTAACAACATGGACCATGGATAGAGAGCACCAGGTAGATGTGCTGGTCATACTGAGGTGAGGCAGCCTGCTCTTGTTTATGCTGCTCATCGACGAGAGGACAGAGATGCTCCAGATGTCATTACGGGTATGTTTTTAATTTATAATGTACCTTATCTTGCACTGATAGGCATAGTCTCTACACGCTCATACGTAGTTAGTACTATGTCGGAAACTTTGGAGACTCTAGTTGGGAGTACTGATAGTGAGGTAACTGTATTGAGTCCTTTGAGGTAATTTGTTTGGGTTAGTAGATTGTATAGAGATGTCCCGTTAGAGGTTCAAGGGATAATATTTCTGGCTGATTTGATGGAGTTTCCGATTGGGGAGTTCGACTTGATTCTGGGAATAGACTGGTTGGTCAAGCACCGAGTAAGCCTGGACTGTATAACTAAGAGGGTTGTTTTGAGAACTGAGGAGGACGATGAGGTAGTTGTGATTGAGTAATGTTGGGATTTTCTAACTAATGTGATTTCTGCGTTGGTGGCGAATAAGTTGGTCTAGAAAGGATGTGAGGTATATTTGGCCTACATAAGTGTTTCTGATTATAGGCATTCTTCTGTAAAGGACATCAGAACTGTCAGAAATTTTTCGGATGTCTTTCCTGAGGAACTACCAGGTTTACCTTTAAGCCGAGAAGTGGAATTTGGGATTGAGCTTTTGTCAGGTACAACTCCGGTGTCTATTACCCCCTACCAAACGGCACCGAAGGTGCTTACGGAGCTTAAGGCTTAGATTCGAGAATTGTTGAACCATGGGTTCATTCGTCCTAGTGTGTCTCTATGCGGAGCACCTGTGTTGTTTGTGAAAAAGAAAGGTATGAAAATGAGGATGTGTATCGATTATCGGCAGTTGAACAAGCAACAATTAAGAATAAGTACCCACTTTCGAGGATTGATAATTTATTCGACCAGTTTAGTGAGGCTTCTGTGTTTTCCAATATTAATCTACGTTCGGGTTATCATCAATTGAGGATTAAAGAGGCTGATGTGTATAAGACGACATTTAGTACTCGTTATGGTCACTACGAGTTCCTAGTGATGCCCTTTGGATTAATTAATACACTAGCGACATTTATGGACTTGATGAACCGAGTGTTTCAGCCTTACCTAGATCGATTTGTGATAGTGTTCATCAATGATATCTTGGCGTATTCTAAGTCTAAAGATGAGCACGATGAGCATCTGAGAGTGGTACTACAGATTCTTCGTGAGAAATAGTTGTATGCGAAGTTCAGCAAGTATGAGCATTGGCTCCGAGAAGTAACATTTTTGGGACATATAGTTTTTGCTGAGGGGATACGAGTTAACCCTTGTAAGATTGATGCGGTGTTGGATTGGAAATGACTAAAGAACGCATCTGGGATCCTCAACTTTCTAGGTTTGGATGGTTACTATCGGTGCTTTGCAGAAGGATTATCCTTAATCGCAGCTCCGTTGACTAAGCTTCTATGTAATAGAGTTCCTTTTGTATCGACCGATGCACAACAAGAGAGCTTTGAGAAGCTAAAGACTATTCTGACTCAGGCTCCTGTTCTGATACAACCTGAGTCTAGTAAAGACTATGTGGTATACAGTGATGCATCACATGTCGGGTTGGGTTGTGTGCTGATGCAAGATGGTAAGGTGGTAGTGTATGCGTCTCGTTAGCTTAAGACTCATGGGGCTAACTATCTGACGCATGATTTGAGTTGGCTGCGGTAGTTTTCGCACTAAAACTCTGTAGGCATTATTTGTACGGTGAGAAGTGTATCATTTACACTCATCACAAAAGCCTCAAATACCTTCTTATTCAGAATGAGCTGAATCTTAGGCAGCGTAGATGGATCGAGTTGCTTAAAGATTATGACTGCACCAGTAAGTACCATCCTAGCAAGGCCAATGTGGTGGTTAATGCTCTAAGCCATAGAGCTATAACTGATTTGAGGGCGATGTTTGCTTGCCTAAGCTTATTTGATGATGGTAGCTTATTAGCCGAGCTTCAGGTTAAACCGACATGGATTGAGCAGATTAAGCGTAAATAGTTAGAGAATGAGTATTTGGGTTTTCGGTTCCGATAGGTTGAGAGTGGTAGGACTACGGATTTTGGGTTGAATGCTGAGGGTGTGTTGTGTTTCTGAGGCCAAATATGTGTACTAAACGATTCTGATCTAAGGCAGTCTATACTGAAAGAGGCGCATAGTAGCCCTTATGCTATGCATCCTGGTGGGAATAAGATGCACTGAGATCTCCGAGAGTTGTATTGGTGGCCAGGGTAGAAACGAGAGGTTACTGATTTTGTGGCTAGATGTTTGACATACCAGCAGGTTAAGACTGAGCATCAGTTGCTTTCGAGTCTGCTACAGCTGATTAAGATTCCCCTTTGGAAGTAGGAACGTGTGACGATGGACTTCGTTAGTGGGTTACCCTTGACACCCACTAAGAAGGATTCTGTTTGGGTCATCGTAGATCGATTGACCAAGTCAACGCACTTCATACCGGTTCGTACTGACTATTCACTTTAGAAGCTAACAAAGCTTTATATTTCAGAGATAGTGAGATTGCATTGGGTACCGATTTAAATCATCTCTGATAGGGACCCTCGCTTCATGTCTCAGTTTTAGTAGAAGTTGCATGAGGCTTTGGGATCTAGATTGGACTTCAGTATTGCGTTCCATCCTCAGACCGATGGTCCTTCTGAGAGGGTAATTTAGATACTGGAGGATATGTTGAAGAGCTGCGTATTGATTTTCGAGGCAGTTGGGAGGATTATCTTCCATTACCCGAGTTTGCCTATAATAATAGCTTACAGTCTAGCATCCAGATAGCACCTTACGTGGCACTATATGGTCATAAGTGTCGTACTCCTTTATGTTGGACTAAGTTGGGTGAGCGACGTGTTCTGGGTCTTGAGTTGGTTTTCGAGACTGAGGATAAGGTTCGACTGATTAGAGACCGTCTAAAGGCAGCTTCCGTCAGGCAAAAATCTTATGTTATTCTGAAGAGACGCGAGATTGAGTATTTTGTGGGGGACTTCATGTTTCTGAAGGTCTCACCATGGAAGAAGGTTCTGAGGTTCGATCGCAATGGCAAGTTGAGCCCTAGGTTTATTTGGCCGTACCGGATTCTGAAATGAGTGGGACTGGTCGCTTATTATTTGGAGTTACCTCTAGAGATGGACCGTATTCATGATGTGTTCCATGTCTCGATGTTGAGGCACTACCGCTCTGCTCCCACGCACATTGTCCCTGTTGAGGAAATTGAGGTTAGGCCAGATTTGACCCTCGAAGAGGAGTCAGTTCAGATTTTAGATTGTAACGTAAAGGTTTTAAAGAGGGAATCTATTCACTGGATAAGGTTTTGTGGCGTAACCATAGTACTGAGAAGGCTACGTGAGAGCCTGAGGATGCGATGCGTCAACAGTATCCTTATCTATTCTGATTAGGTAAATTTCGAGGACGAAATTTTCTTTTAGGGGGTAGAGTTGTGACGCCCTAGATTTTATATTTCTATTTCTGCAATTGATTAACACAGCTGTGTATCTACTTCTGCGGTTATGTGTTCTGGGTATGTGTATGAGGTCCCAAGTTCAAGCCTTGTTTTGGGGAAAGTTTTGTATTTTTCTGAGTAAAACATTAACTTGGCCTAAAGAACTTAAGTTTAAATATTGATAAGCTTATATCAGAATGGGCCTGCTGGTCTGATGGTTAAGTGGAGTGTTAATATGCTCGAGGTCATGTGTTCGAAACTCTGTATGAGCGTACTGTTAAACTTTTTGCTTGGATTTGGGACAGTGTTTCGATTGCATGAGATTCTAAGTAGTGGGTTTAGTGGAGAGATCTAGGGGATATGGGGAAGTTATGAGAATTATTTCCATCATCTTTTCCTTTTTCAAAATTTCAATCCATTTTAAAAATGTCTAAAGTAATTCTCTGCTATTTTGCCGGATTTCTCCCTTTGACTCCCCTCTTTTCCCTTTTCTTTTCCTTTTGTTCCCTACTTCTTCTTTTCGTTTAGCAACAGGTTGTTACGCGTGTGCAGGATAAGTAATTTTTCTTTTTGGTTCGTTGTAGTGGGTGTAATAATCGTTTTAGAATCTGATTTTTGCTACAATTGATGGTATAGACGAAGGTCAAGAGCGGTGAGCTCATTGCTTTGGCTTAATAAGAATTAACGAAGGTTGCTCGATGATGGTAAGTCGATACCATGTTGTTTCTTTGGTTGTACTCTGAAATCAATCGCTAATTCGATGATAGGTATTCTATTTTTAGGTTTCTAGAAGGCTTGAGAATTGCTTTTGCATCAATTCGATATAGGTGTGTACCCGAAACGCAGGAAACGGGGTTCAGCGAAAAGCCAAAAAAGCGTACTGTCGCCGCTATACGGGCGTATAGTCGCCCGTGTGGTAGGCCATGTGATGGAACACAGGCGTGTGATCGACGAGCCAGGCCGTGCGCGCATGACACAACCATGTGATGGCCAGGTAGGCCGTGTGCGGCACACGGGCTAAACCAATTTGGGCCATGTGAGCAACACGAGCATGTGGGCCTACATGGGTAAACCACACGGGCGTGTGCGATTCTGGGTCAAGCCGTGTGATCCACACAGAAAAGTCAATTTGGACAGTGTAGGCCACACGGGCATGTGGCCCCACACGAGCAGGCCACATTGGTGTATGAGCCCATGTTTCTGGAAAGTTGTCTAAGGTTGCACGGGTCACCCAAGTTGGCTGTGGACTTACGGGAGGGTTGGTAAGCCCTACTTAGACCCTATTCGAGCGGTATGTTTGCTTGATTTCTGTATCGAACATGAATTATGATATCAGATTGTATGTACTGTAATTGTTTAATAGCATGACATCTTTTGTATGTTGCATTGCATCGAGGTGGGTTATTGATGATATTTGGAGGAAGTGTCTGAAAGGCTATTAAACCTGATATCTGGCAGATCTACTGTAAACTTTTGATTATGTGCCGCATTTTGGTACAGCATGGTGTTTAGGGATGGGTGGGTTGATTTAATCCCCACATAGTGTGTAGGGCTGGATGGAGATGGTGTGTAGAGGATGGCGGGTAGGATTCTGAATTACTGTATTTGTATTCTGCATCTAATATAAGCTAAGGCTCTAATAGAATTCTGAAATTAATTCCGTAATGGGCTCGAGCCCGGACTGTAAATGACTATATTCTGATAAGTTTCTGTAAGCATGTTTTCTGTGGTGATTACATACTGAGTTTGCGAAAACTTAACTTTTCTGTTTAATCTGTCCAGGTAATCCCTAGACTTGACAAATCAGCGCCGCGGAAGACTTGACGGTGGCCACGTGTAAAATTTAAACTATTCTCATAAATTTTCAGATTTTATTAATTATTTGAGGTGTGATATAAATTTTTAGGACTTTGGACCATTTTGGATTTTTACTTTGGATTCTTAACTGCTTTACGGTTTTAAAATGGCTAAATGGTAAAAACTCGATTTTGCTTAAAACAACGGTTTCTTTGAACACCAATGGTTTTTTTCCAAAAATAAAGATTTTCAAAGCTCCCGCTAAAAAGATATGATTTTAGTTATAATGAAGAACATGCATTTTACTTTGAACTAAGATAAAGGCTAATTAACTGGAACGGTTTTAACTCGACAAACTCGTTTTTGACTTCCATTGCATGTGACATCGCTAGATTCGGCCATTAAGTCTAGACCGGGTTTAGGTTGTTACAAAGCACAATATAAACAAGGTGAGTTTAACATGAAATTAAACCATATGATATCTCAATCATATATCATGCCAATTCATATCATTTTAACAACAAATCTCAAAACTCATTCAATTAAGAATTGATTCAATCATATATATATCAAGTCATGGTTCCAATACATGGTTCAAGATCAATTCAACATTTTTTCCCAAGTGAATTTCAAGATTATTATATCTCATATCAATTTCGCATTTCATATAAACCGTTTCGCCCGATGAACCCTTGTAAATGAACTTGGATACACACATATCTATGTCACACCACTTGCTTGTCTGAGTTGTTTATACATGTCAGGTTACTAGTCCAGGCTAAATCTTTATAATGACACATCCAATTGCTTGTCCAAGCTGAATATATATATTTTAGTTACCCATTAGGTTTGAACCTTTAAAACGACATCAAGTTACCAATCCAGGCTAAACCTACGTCACATGTATCTTTGAGTCTGTAACAAATGCTAGATCTGGGTTATATTTGTAATTAGTCATGTAAAAGCGTACACAAAACCCTATTGACATGTAAATCGTATCCTAACCTTTACTAAGTTCACTAGGGCCTCATTTTCAATTATAATCATCATTTTATAATTTAGTCCAATTCTCACCTTTTTCATCAATTCATAATTAAGCACATATATAATTACAAATCAAATACACAACAACCTATATATAAAAAAATACCATATGAACTTACCTAGCCAAAACAACAAACAAGTTTAACCTCCAGGGACTAATAAATAATTTTGACTTTTTTACGATTATCTCCAGTTTGATTCAATTCTTAATCTAAACAATTATTTTAAACAATTCATTAATACCAAATTTTTTTTTGTTATGTCATGATATGTATGAACCTATATAATTTCTTTTTTATGATACCCTAAAAATTTTCATTTTATTCAATTTAGTCCCTAAAACTGAAATAACAATATCTTTCAATTTTGAGCTTCTACTAAAAAACCTATTCCAATTACATCCCTTAGGGACTCTGTACTTTCTATTATTACTAAAATTTTACATCAATGTCATAAACTTTAACAAAACTAACAATTAAACATTACAATCTAGACATTTTTCACATCTAAGATTAAAACCTATCAATTTAACACCAATTTCTTCAAGAAATCATTAATGAAAACTTTCAAAAACTTTAATAGTTTTACAAATTTGTACATGGGTTAGTTAAATCAAAGCTTTTATGACCTCAAAAACATAAAAATTACAAGCAAATGACTTAGTTGAACTCACCAATTGAGGGCCGAAAGCTTAAAATTAAAAAATGGATTCCTTAGGTTTTTCTTCATGTTAGTTTGGTGAAGAAGAAAGAAAAAGATGACAAATTCAACTTTCACAAGCTTTTTATACCTTAATTTATTATTTAATCACCTAATTAACATTAATTTAACTTAATCACAATAACTTAAAATTAATGGATGTTAACATCAAACTCCACTAATTGATGAAACAAAATTGTTTATTTACCATTTTGAACCTTTAGCTATTTAAAAACCCGGTGTTTAACCAGCCAGTCCATCCCTAAAATCAGATCGAACTCCCCAAACGGAAGCTTCATTAGATCAACCAGAAATATTGTCCCTTGGACCTCTAGCGGAACATCTCTGTACAATCTAATAATTCGGATGGATTAACCCAAAGGACTTAACACCGTTACCTCACTATCAGTACTCTTAACTAGAATCCCTAAAGTTTCAGACACAGTACTAGTTACATATGAGTGGGTAGAGCATATGTCTATCAATGCAAGATAAGGTACATCAAATATTAAAAATGTACCCGTAATAACGTCCAGAGTATTTCTGTCATCACGGCAACGAGCAGCATAGACCAAAGAAGGCTGCCTCGCCTAAGTCGGTCCCGCACTTCTACCCGGTACTTTCTATTCTTAACCCATGCCATTACTACCTCTGGCTTGACCCCGGCCCCCAGGTGGTTACTGAACTACCGTCGACGGCTGTGCAGTACCAGTAATCGGAGCTTGCATCTGATTGATTTTTAGTGGACAATCACGTACATAGTGCTAAGTAGATCCTCATTTCAAACACGCTCCAGTAGCCCTCCAACACTCGCCCAGATGGCGTCTACCACAATGCCCACAAAGTGTCGCTCCAGTAGGTACAACAGGGGCCCCAACTTTAATTGGCCCATCAGGTCTGGCCTTTTTCTTAGACCTCATCGCAGAACTCGAGGGCTTCAAATCCCTCTTGTTCTTACCCCTCTCACGATCCCTGTTCTGGTGCTCTACGCGCTTAACATCCTCAGCAATCTTGGCTTTCTCGACCAGAACAGCAAACTCACGCTCCCTCTGCGAAGTTATCAGCACCATCAGTTATCCCTAATCAGCACCCTCAGTTATCCCTAAGGTCATCCTCAAAACGGACACATCTCTCATATTCAGACGCCATCATGCCTCGCGCATAACGGCTCAGTTTTAGAAACTCGGCCTCATATTCGGCCACTAATCGGTCTCCCTACGTCAGATTCAGAAACTCTCGTCTCCTAGCATCAATATAATTGTCTCCCACATACATACTTTGATATATTGTCTTAAAATACTCCCAAGTCAACCATTCGGGCTGGGCACCCTCCTTAACTGTCAGCCACCACTGGTATGATTCATTCGCGAAGCAAAGAAACAACGCCCTTCAGTTTTTGCTCGAGGGTAAAATCCAAATCATCTATGATTCTTTCAGTGGATTCCACCAATACTCGGCCACGTTAGGGGTGACTCCAGTGACGCCCCGAAATAATTCAGCCCCATTGGACTGAAGTCATTTCGTAACCGACCCTTGGCCCTTAAAACCAGCATTGGGCCTAGCGACCCTTTCCAAAATCGTGAGCATAGCCTGGGACAACGCGTCGTCCCCAGCCATGCGATCACTAGACCCAGTCTCAGTAGTAGGTGACACTGACGTCTCACTAGTGTCCAAATTTAGTATATTATCCATGGAGAAAGACTCAGCTCGAGCCTCTCTATGGTTTCTACCTCAGCCTCTAGTACCACGTCTGTGGATACCTCGTGCACTCATTGTCTAATTGAATTTATCTATATTACAAATTTTATGGATCAGTTACAGTTTCAGTATTTATTAACAGATTTTTTATGCAAAATAGTATCAGAAGTTCAGAGTTTGTTTTCGTAAGTCGCAGTCTCACTGCAGGTTTCAGTATACACTAACTAGAGTGTTTTCAATACCGTTTGCTACCTATAGTAGTTTCAGATTATACTATCTACAGTATTGCAAAATAAACAATACAAATTTCAAAAAACTTATAGCATCAATGTCAGAGACTCACTCGATGTACCACATTCTCAGTCAAAAATATTTCAACCTATTAAAAATCATTCATTTAAAACCAAGTTTAAAACCCAATCCACAGTCGAGTTTTACAACCTGGCTTTGATACTACTAAATGTAACACCTTAAACTCGGCTTGGACGTTATGGCTGAATCTGGCGATGTCACATGAGAGTGTTTTTGAAAATGCTTTGATACATTAAAATCGTTTCAGTTATTATCTTTTAGTTAGTCCGAAAAACGTGTTTTCACTGATTTGCTTTAAAACATATCTCTCCTACGCGGAAGCTTTAGAAAGTCTTCTATTTTAGGAAAACTATTTACTTTAGAGAAAACTGGACTTCAATCGTGCTGAGCAGTAATAAAATCATCAACAGCTCAAAAGCCAAAATTAAAAGCCAAAAAGTTCAAAGTCCAAAAATTACAACAAGACCCAAAATAAATAAGAAATCCAAAACCGAAAAAGCCAACGAAAATAGTCTAAAATTATTACGTGTGGCCACCGTCGAGTCTTTCGCTACACCGATCCGCTAATACTGGGGATTACTTGAACAGATTAAATAGAAAAGAGTGAGTTTCACAACTTAGTGTGTAATCTCCACAGATATCAAACATATAGAATAATCATCTGAAGTCAGAAAAAGACAATATGGGGCCGGAGCCTATTATAAAAATTTGTACGGGCCTTAGCCTATTCAAATGCATAATCAGATATAATTTAAGGCTTTAGCCCAATCAGATACAGATGCAGAACGGAATATCAGAATCCTACCCACCAACCTCTACACACCATCTCCGTCCAGCCCTATACACCATGTGGGGATATAATCAACCCACCCAACCCTACACATCGTACTGTACCGAAATACGACACATAAACAGAATAATGCAGCTGAGCTGCCAGATAACAGGCTTAAAGCCTTTCAAACACTTCCTCTAAAATATCATCAACCCAATCCCCGATGTAATGCAACATACCAATATGACATGCTATAATGCAAATTAACAGATCATACAATCGATCAGATATACATGCTAAGAGTAACATGCTTAATACATACATTTCATAGTAAGATCACAGAATCAAGGGTCTAAGTAATGCTTACCAACCCTACAGTAGGTCACAGTCGACTTGGGTGACCTGTGCAACCTTACAGATTATTTTAGAGAATTAGGCTCACACACCCATATGGCCTGCTTGTGTGGGCCCACACACCCATGTAGCCCACACGGTCTAGCCCCAAATCCCACACGCCCATGTGATTTACCCCTGTGGGCCCACACGCCAGTGTAGCCCACAAGGCCCAATAGGTCGAGCCCGTGTATCGCACACGGCCGTGTTATGTGCTCGTGTCTTTTACGCACGGCCTGGCTCGTCGATCACACGCTCATGTACTGTCACACGGCCTATCACACGAGCGACTACACGCCCATGTGGCATCGACAGATTCATTTTTCGACTTTTACTACTTCTCATTTTCTGTGTTTTCGGGTACACATATGGTTTTAATTCGCTGCAAAAACACTCTTGAGCACTCCAACGCCTAAAATCGTGATACCCAACATCAATTTAGCGGACTTAAAAGCGAACTGATAAACAAGAAATGAACAGAGTCTCAACTTACCTCCCAGAATCACCCTCCGTTAACGATGCTATGACATGAGACACTCGATTTACCGTCCATAGCCTCCTTCTATGTCGTTAATAGAAAAATAACCACATTACTAATAATCGTTATCAATCCATGATAGAGAAGACAAGAAAGAATTACCAAACTCGCGAAAGTGCGACAACGTATAAGAAATTAATAAGGAGGATAGGTTATAGAGAAAACAGAGCAGAGAGGCGAAAAATCCAAGCAAAAATTCAGCAGAGAAAGGGAAACAGAGAGTCGGTAGAGAGTAAGAAGACAGGAGAAGGAAACCGAAAATTGCAAAAAGAAAAAAAACGGTAAACAGAAATTCTAATAACCCTCAAATCCAATCCCCTTAATTCCATACATCCACTACCAAGAGTTTTAACTCAATCAAAACTTTCTCTCAGGAATGAACCAAAAATAATTCCCTTATTTTCACTGTGACTTGAACTTTAGAACTCCCACACTCCAACACACACCTTAACCACCAAACTAGCAAGCCCATTTTAATATAAAATTACCAATAATTAAACATAAGCCTATTGAGCAAGGTTAAGGCTTTCATTCAGGGAAAACTCAAAATTTGCCAAAGACTTGACTTGAACTTAAAACCTCATACACTCACTTAGAACATTTAACCACTAAAGTAGATACACACTTTATGTTAATAAATTACAGAAACTTATTTAAAAACTTGGGCCGTTACATAGAAAGTTTTCTCAAGTATTATTGATACTTCTTTATAATAATTAATATTTTTTTAAAAATATAAATTTTGTAATTTTGTAATTTTGTAATTACTACTTATACTGCCAAGCATTATATATAGAATTACGATGTAATTACATTCTATTAACTAAATATGTTTAGAGAATTATAATTCCTAATAATTATAAAAAAAAAATGAAACTATTACCCTAATAATTATATTTTCATCCAATTACTTTGTAATGTTTGAAACAAATTTTATATAATTTTCCACTGCTATAATATTACTGTTGATGGTAGGATGCAAAATTTTGAATGGTCTTTCATTACTTTGTTTTATGATGTATTGAAGTTGTCAGCCATTCATCATAATTTTAAGAGTTTCAGTATTGATGTGGTTATTATTGGATAAGTTTAACCACTAAAGGATTATATATACTGTATAAAAATATTAAAATATAATATAACTTGAAATAATAATATAAACACCATATTATCAATATGTCAAAATTTAAATAAAAATATCTATCAATATTCTATTCTTTTATTTGTATATAAAACATATTTATCTCCAATCTTAATGAATATAAAGAAAATCATAATAAATAAAATAAAATACATTTTATATATGGGTTGCATTTAGTACATACTTACAACAATTTTTCACTTTACAAATAAATTTAAAAATTTGTCATGTTTTCTTTTTTCTTTATTTATTTTTAAAATGTTTCATTTTGAGTATATATTTGGTACACTGCCAATAAAATTTTTAGACTTTACAAGCAAGATCCGAGATTAACAAGTGTCCTATAAAGATATAGTAAAACATTAGGAAAATAAATATTTAAACAAAAGAGAAACACAGTAATTTTTTAAAGCTACTTATGGAATAAAAAAATACATTGGCAGTATATAAAATACTAACCATTTTACTATACTTTATAGGACACTTATCATCACCCTAACACTACTTATGAGGTCTAAAAATTCCACTAACAGTGTATCAAATATTTTCACTTTATATATTTATTAAAAGATAGGGTGAGTTTTTGGTACACTACTAGTAGTATATTTTTTTATTTCACAAATTGCCTTAAAAATTAGCATCGTCCCTTTTTTTAAAATATATTTTTTAATATTCTACAATGAAATAATATTTGGTACACTGTCAGTGGAGTTTTTAGACTCCATAAACAGAGTTAGAGAATTGAAAAGTATCCTATAAAAGTATAGTAAAATATTAAAAATAAATAAATATTTTAGAAAAAATACATAATAATTTTTAAGACTACCTTAGAATAATAAATATTAATCTTTATATTATACTCGTATAAAATATAGGTGAATTTATTAATTTTACTTGTGAAATTGGGATATATTTTCCCTAAAAGATAATAACAAAAGTAGGATGGATTTGTGTTTGGATTACATGACCTTTGGATGCTCCACTTCTTCACTTACGTACTCATTTTGATTCCTTTTGGCTTTATCTTTTATTTATATATATATATCCATTATAATTAAAATGGCCTATGTCACATACATCACTAAGAGATGACCTTTTCTTTGTTGTCTTTAATTCATCTATTTGGCTCTTCCTATGTGAATAATAAAAGTAGGATGATGTGAATGACCCCTTCCATACTTTGATTTTGGCCTATCATATTTACCACCACAAATCTCCAATCCACACATCAAAGCAAATAATAATATTTAACAAATTGGTTTCGAAAAATATTTAATAAACGTAAAAATCATAAATAAATGCAACTCATTCTTGTAATATAATTGTTTGAATTAAAAGAATACGAAATAATACAAATACCTGGATTCGTTTCCATTTTAAAAGGAAAAAGAGCAAAAGAATGATGTGAATATGATCAACTTTTAATTTCACTCTTTCTTGCTTCTTCCTTTTCTTCAAACTCGTTTATGCAGCTATTGCTCATAGTGGAAGTGAGGGAATGGAATAATAAAAAAAACCCATTACAAAATAACAACAACTTTCTTCAACATCACATAGGCTTGATTTTAGGGGAAAAAAACATTTATATTCTGATAATTAGGAGCGAAATCAAAAATTTTTCGGGTATCAAAATAAAAATTTAAAGGTTAAAAGTAGAATTTTTATTCAATTAGGATTTAAATTAAATATTGTATAAATGAGAGGGATTAAAGTTGATATTAATTATAAATTGATTCAAATAATTGAATATTCACCATAGTAATTAATATGGTTGGTGATAACATACATTGAACTCGGCATATGATATGTTGTAGATATAAAAAAAATTAAAATTAAAATAATCATATTAAACAAAAATGGAAGGATGATGGTAGAAGCAGTGGAGGAAAATGAGTGAGAATGAGGTGCGTCCAAAATCTAAAAACGACATTAAAAGGCTCCACATCAATCATAGTGTTCCAATTTCATCACACCCCAACATTAGGATTTTTATATATAATTTTAATTTAAATGGAAATCCACCTCTTCCTCAACTGCAAGACTTCCCTAGTTTTATGATACCATCGTAATTCATGTTCAAAAAAGATGTAGCAAAAGTGAAAGTCTAGTGACTAAAAGGCTTCTACTACTTTTTTTTTTATCCCCTACAATGCACAAATTTAATTAGATATATTAATTAAAATGTATTATATCAATATCATATATTTTACTTTTTGTTTCTTACACATACATCCTATTACCTTTGCTTGTTATTAAAAGACTCAAAACATAAGAGAAATCATCAAAAACATACCATCAACATAGTATATATTTACAGAGGTTTTTTTTTTAATTTGGAACATTTTACACTATATATAATTTAATTTAAGCAACAAAAAAAAATAGTGATATTGGTTTTGGGTAAAATATTACAAATAATAAAGAAAGTAAAAAGAAAATTTATGTGTTATTTAATTACTAAGTTGAAATTACATAAAATTGAACAAAAGAGAGACTAAATTATAAAAATGCTAAACAACAAAGGACTTAGGATGAAATTTACTCAAAATGTCCCCCTCCCAATGCATATTTATTTAATATTTTTTCTTGACTTTTTTCTCACCTTTAATCCTATTAAATACGATTATTAAACTTAAGAAACTAATAAATTAAATATTTAATGTAACTGATTATACATAAGTTTGTGTTTTTCTTTTCTTCTGTTTACGAAAGAATAAAATTAAAACAAGAGCCTCCTAACTCTACCACAAAACTGCTTCACTATTTGCTTATAATTATCTCTAAACAAGGAATGGAAACATAAGATTGTAGTTCATTATCCCAATTTATTGTAGCATTAAATATCCATATAATTTTTAAAACTATTCATAAATCCTCTCCAATCCATAAATAAGGGGATAATGTGCTTCACTACACTTAAATTTACATCCTTCTAAATTGATAATAATACTCATATTAATCGATAATTATTAAACTATATTTAAATATGTATGAAATACTCTTAAAATTTTGTATTATATATATTTGAAATACACACTTATTTAAAATTAACTAAATAAAAAAGTTCTCTAAGGTTGAAGACATGGAGAATAAAGAAAAGACTCCAACTTACAGAAATGTAGGTCAACTGTCAGGGTTGGATGATTTCCAAGCTAAAAGTTTGTTTGGTTTTAAAGCATCTACCAAAGCCCCTACTTTTCTATCTCTTATTATATATTTCTTACCCACAAATTTTCTACAACTAAGATATAAAATTATTGAAGAATTTGAGCGGAGACAATAGATTCGGAGATGAAGTGAAATTAAAATAGTAGACTTTGAGGTGTGGGTAACTTTTTTTAAAAGAGAATAATTTTTTCCTTCACAAAGTTGTTGGAGGGTTAATATAAAGGTTCTCTCAAAATATAATGAAGCTTTTTTATTTCATTTGATTAGTAAAATTGAGGAATTTTTAACTCTTACTCTAATTTCTAGAATTGGATTGATTGCAATTAATTAAAATTTGAGCACCATAATCTCTCTATTTATATGCACTCAATGGATACTATTGAAGAGCTACAACTCTTCGTATTTGACATAATTCTTAGAAGAAACATGTTCCATGAAAATCAATTGTATCCATTGGATGAATGAATCATCACTTTCTAATCCGGATAAGTGCTCATGAATCACACTAAGGCCTTGTTTAGTATTTTTTAAAAAAAAAACACTTTTAGAAGAAAAATTATGCTAAACAAGCTGTTTTTACTTAAATTTTTAGTTTTTCAAAAGCACTTTTGAAAATGAGAAGCTAAAATATTTAGCTTTTCCTCTACCAAAAGCACTTTTAGTGCTTAATTATTTTTCACCCCTTCAACAACATGGTACTTTTCTTTTTTATTTTTTGGTGCTTAATTACAAATGTATTAAAATTATTATTTTTGAATAATACAAATGTATTAATATCTAATTATAAATATTTAATGGTTATATTTAATTATTTAAAATATAGTTTATATATTCTAATTAAATTTATAAATAATTAATATTTATTGCTTAAAAATATTTAAAATTTATATTTCATATATTAAAATATTAACAAGTTATAATAAATTATTTTTTATATTCTTATTAAAATATAATAATATTAATTAATTTGAATATTATTTAAATGCATATTTGTTATTTGATAATATCATGTCTAAAATAGAAATTTTATTTTTCAAAAATATTTGTTGACAATAATGTTAAACACTCAAATCTTAAACCAAACTTTTGAAAAGTACTTCTCAAAAGCACTTTTTAAAAGCTATACTAAACTAGCTCTAAGTGATCCATAATAATATCAAATGAATTTACAATCTACAATTTCCAACAAAAATAAATAGGATAATGTCAACATAAAATACATATGAATTATCATATTAATGATTTTCATTATACCTTCTTTTTGATATTATGTAAGAACACATGGTAATATTTTAATTGTATTTATGGGGTTTTTTAACTTGTTAAGTGGAGAAAATAATTTTCTTAATACATTTTTTTAATTTAATAATTCAGATTAAATTATTTATTTTATTTTTAATTAAGTAATGGAAAAAATTTTATTTTAAGTTTTGGTGATTGATTGTAAATTATTTTACTTTTTCACTTTTTCTATACAGAATTCTAGAAAATGAATAAAATACTAAAAAGCTTATTAATTATATGTTTTAAATAGGTAGCTATATTTTTATTATACCAAAATAAACTATATAGATGCAAATAAAAGGTTAAGAGTTTGTTTGGTTTATGAAAATATAAAATTTATCTAAAGGAAGGGATATAAAGTTAACTTTTTTATTAGTTTAGCAGATTAAACTAATTCAGATAATAATGATGATTATAATCGGATTAAGCATCAAAGTATATTTATACTTGAATATAAAAATAATAAGTCGCGTATATGGTGGAACTTAAATTAAATCTATTTACCACATAATTTTTAAATAAAAAAAAACAGTTATACCTTCAGTATTATTTATCTATATATTTTCTATTTTAAATTAAAAAATAATGAAATTTTAATTATATATTGAAGTACTATAAAATTATATATATTTGACTCATTTGAATAAAAAAATTATATTTAATTTCAACTAAATATTAAATATTTTAAATTTATATTTAATTTAGTTATAGGTTAACCTTCATAAAATTATTCTTATAAGTATAATTAGTTACCATTATTTAAAATGTTCCAATGAAAAAGAAATTGATTAAAAAAAAGTTTGTCTCAAAGTTAATATAGTAATTATATTAAATTTAAATTTTTATCTAAAAATTATTAAAAATAAAAAATAAAGGAGAAGAGAAGACAAAAGAAATTAATTATTATTTTTAACAATTTTTGAAAAATATACTAGCAACTAATGAGGCCTTAATTTAATAGTAACGCCTTAGGGATTTTAAGATCTGTATAAATCATGTGTGGGTTCTCAAATCTATATTTATTTTGATTTATGTCTTACCATATATGGACCGTTACAAATTTATTTTGATATATGTTTTTAGATATATTCTAGTTATCATTCTGGTTGTGCTTTGTAATGATTAAATCCGATTATAGTTATTTGGATTTATTCTTTATAATTATAATTTTCTGTATAACTTTCAATAAAAAAAATACATATATTAATTGAAAAATGCATTTTCAGTTTATCAGTTTAATTTCCCTTTATAATAATTAAATCTAATTATAGTTAATCAAATATATTATTTGTAATTACAATTGTGATTATACGTGTAAATTTCAATAAAAAAATTACAAATATTAATTAAAAATACATTATGTTTAGTGTATGATTCTATTAGAATTTATAATTTAATTTAATAACAACTAAAATTTTTGTATAGTTAATTAGATTTTTACTATTTAGAATAATAAAAAGAAATATAATAATTAATTAAAATGGTAAAATTGTGTTTTGCTTAAATTTCATTTAATAAATAAACTTGAAGGGTAATGAAATTTTCATCAAAGTTGAAGGGGTAAGTATTTTCCAAGGAGTAAATAATTTGTTTTATGAAATCTCATGGCGATTCGAACACTTTTCTATCATATATGATGAGACTGAAATGTAAAAATTTTAAAATTTCATTATTTGACTATCACTTTTAATATAAAGCTTTGATAATTGTAATTTCATTTTATTATACTAATATATTGGTGAATGTATTTACAAAATCTTTCCTTGAATTAAATGGATTAATTTAGTCTCTTTATTATTATTATTTTTTTAAAACATAGTTAACATTTATCATTTAAAAAATTACATGAAAATTATTATTTTTCATTTACAGTTCAAATCTAAATAAAAGTATCTACAAAATTATGAAACTTTCAAATATAACTCTGGTAAACAAAAAATGACTTTTTAACCATAAATGTTAGGGTAAACTACCCCGTTAGTCACCCTAAAATATGGTTGTTCCTATTTTGATCACTCAAAAAAAATTTGTTAATTTAGTCACTATCGTTAAATAAATTACTCAAAAAGATCATGTGCATTTTCTCCTAAATGGAAAGATAATCGAGCATGCCACATTGTAACACCCCTCCCCTAACCCGATCGCCAGGTCTGAGTTATAGGATGCTAAAGTCGATACCAAAACAGTTACAACATTTAATAATCGAATTACACCATAATACAAGCATTCATAATCAAAACATTTCATAATTACATTATGCAATCTTTTCCGTGACTTGATCGAGCTTACGAAAGCTTGAATACTAAATTCAAACATGAATTGAGACCAAATTGCAAAGCTTTCAAAATTTTAGAACATGTATCAATACTCTTTCTAGGTATCAATACCATTTCAAGCTTCAATGTTCAGAAAATTAATTTAAATCAAAAGGTGATGATACTAAACTTATAGTACTAGTACTTGTCTTTAGGTACCAATACATTACCTTAGTATAGATATGATTTTAGCATTCTATTTTGCAACAATTTAAAATAAAAGTTCAATTGTATTGGCACATTTGTATAGTATCGCTACTTTGATATGAAGTATTGATACTTTGGTCTAGTATTGATACCATTTTGACATTCGATGTTTTGAAAAAGTGATTGAAAAATACATTGTGTCAATACTTCATTTAATGTATTGATACCTCAGTGCCAAATATGTAGAAAAAATATCCTACATTTGGTCCATTTTCCATGACCAAACTATCTCAAACTTAATTTGTGCTTGTAAGCACATTACCAACCTGCATAAGTCATTTCAAATATGCATATATTTCAATTCTCCAATTTCTCAATCATTTAAAACATTCATACATCAAATAAACACTTAATTTGTGCTTTGTCTACTACTGAAGCTGAGTACATTGCGATTACTGAGGCTTGTAAAGAAGTTATTTGGTTAAAGGGACTCTTTGGTGAACTCAATAAAGACCTTCAGATCGGTACAGTGTTTTGTGATAGTCAAAGTGATGTCTTTCTTACGAAGGATCAAAAGTTTCATGAGAGAACAAAGTACATTGATGTTCGATATCATTTTGTACATGATATTATTCCTCACTGTGATATTGTTGTGAGCAAAGTTAGTACTCACGATAATCCTATAGATATGATAACTAAGTCACTTCCTATAACCAAGTTTGAGCATTGCTTAGCCTTGGTTGATGCTGATTATTGAAGAATACCCCTTTAGAGGTTTCATGGAAGAGGTGGAGAACTTGTTCGTTGAGAGTTCGCGGTAAAGAATTTGTTTGTTGAGAATTTGTGTTAAGGTAGAGATTGTTAGAAGCCCTCGTGGTACGGACCATGCTGCATAAGTAGAATCCATATAGAACTACACTTCTTCTATTTGACATTGATTAGAATAAGGTTTTTCAACCTTTAAATAGACGTAGTTAAAACTCCTATTGTATTATTCAATTTTCAATGTTAGTGAATTTCTTCTTCTTTGCCCGTAGTTTTTTTTCCCAAAAGGGTTGTCACGTAAAATTTATGTGTTTTATTTTTCTTTTCTATTACTTTAGGATCGTTCCATATTACCATTATCGACACTTAAATTTGACAATAATCAATTCGATTACTAATTCTAATTCTCGTGTTTTCCTTATAACTTTTCAATTATCAAATTTTTGATGGCTTGATTTAGAAAATTTGGCCTTGAACTCGGTTTTTTGACACCAACAAAAGTCGAGTCATTACATGTCTGGGGTTCAAACCCTTTATGCTTTCTTAAAAAACCTTAATAAATCATATTTTTATTTTTATTTTTATTTGGGATAAATATTAAAATATATATGAACTTTCATCCAATGTGCAACTTTCATATGCCGCGGATCAAAGCTCATGACCATGGTGTATGGAATGTTCCATGGAGGTCTACAGATGAAATGGAGCTCATTTGACCCACTTAAACTAGCCCAATTCATAGAGCACACGTAGAAGCCCATCTATTTAAAGCCTTGGTGGCCTAGTGAAATAATCCAGTAAAACTAGAGTTAGCAAGGTAATTAATATAAATCCTAAAGGATAAAGATGTATAGTGTCCTTAAGGCTCTCATTTTTAGATAGACTCTAATCTTGATCGTCGATATAAATCAATTTGTATCATTGGATTTGGGGGAGATCAACAGTAAATTAAGGTATTTCCCCTCATTTATAATCACTCAATTGTAAACACTCAAAGTAATAGAATACTTTTGAGAGCATTTACTCAAACATTTAGTGTGTGAAAGAATCTCATTTCTGAATAATCTTATGATTAATGCTTGAGTGAATAGAGTATATGAGAAGAGAATATATACACATACAAGAAGAAGTAGTTGCAACTAACTAATAACAAAGTCAGTTGTAATAGTCTAACTATCTCTAACATTCACCCAATTACAACAAATTCGAGACCTGAAGTTACTTTCGAAAATGATAAAAATAAAAAGAAGGCAATGGTTTGGTGAGGATATCGATAACTTGATCACATGCGGATACCTAGCCAACAACGAGAGATCCATCAGCAACCTTCTCTCGAACAAAGAAAAAATTGAGCTCAACATGCTTGAACTTTAAATGAAAGACGAGATTGGCCGCAACATCCACAACACTAAAGTTTTCGCTCCAAATGGTCAGTGGATCATCAGAAGGTGGTTGAAGTTCTCGTAGTAATGATTTAAGTCACGTGATGTCTTCAATTGTAGCAGTTGACTGTGATACTTTACCTCAACCGTCAATCTAGAAACAACTTGTTTTTAGAGCTCCAAGAGATGAGATTTCCACCAAAGTACACACAATACCCTATGGTGGATCGACAGTTGTCAACATCTAAACCCCAATTTGTATCAACGTACCCAACTAGAGATAACCTTTTGAGAGGTCGAATCTACAATCCATAGTCAATAGTGGCACAGAGGTAACGTATGATGTGTTTTATTGCAACAAAATAGACATCAGTTGAAACGTGCATAAACTAACATATATGATTAACAACATATGTGATGTCGAGTCGAGTGAGAACCACATACTGTAATGCTCCAACAATACTCTGATATTCACGAGAATCATCAAGTGGAGTTCCCACATGTTTGGATAGAGAACACAAACTAATCATGGGTGTATGGATGCCTTTAGCCTTGTCCATATGACAATGATCAAATAAGTTAAGAATGTATTTCCTTTGACAAAGATGGAGGCCACTAGTTGATGAATGAGTCACCTCAACACCTAAAAAATAGTGAAGAGAGCCTATGTCTTTGAGTGAAAAATCAGTGTGAATCTGGTGAACAAACGTATCAATCTTGACAAGGGAGTCACCTATATTAATGATGTCATCAACATAAACCAAGACATACATACGAGACTCATTAGTTATACGAATGAATAAAGAGGTATTGGACTTGGAAAGCACAAAACCAACAGAGATAAGAAATGCCTTCAACTTATCAAACCATGCCCTCGAAGCTTGTCGAAGACCATACAACAATTTGTTTAGCCAACATACAAGGGGATGCCCATTTGCATCGGTTTGAATGTAACTAGGAGGTTGTTGCATGTGTACCTCTTCAATCAAATCACCATTTAGAAAGGCATTATTAACATCAACTTGCCATAATGACCACCGTTTGGTGACAACAATGGACAGAATGGTGCAAATTGTAACAAATTTGACGACGGGACTGAATGTTTCACGAAAGTCACACCTATGGACTTATAAACACCCTTTTCCAGCAAACCTTCATTTTCGTCGAGCCTGTAACGACCCGAATTTTAAGGTTATCAGAAAAATATATTTTTGGGTCTCCGTTTCTGAAAAATGGATTAGTAAATAATTATTAAAAATATTTATGAAGTTAGTCGAGTGGTTAATTAGAGTTTAATTGAGTGAATTTAGCTTAATTAAGAGTAACTAAGAAAAAGGACAAAATTGAATAAGGGGTAAAAGTTAAATTATAGATTAATAGAAAATAAAAAGGACCAAAGAGGCAAGCATGCCTATCTCATTAGATGAGGCGGCATAGCATTATAAAATCCTAGATTTTTTTTAGATTATATTATTATTTTATTGTAAATTATGTTAATTATATTATAATATTATTTTGACAATTGCATGGTAAATAAAATAAATGAAATAAATAAAAGAAAGACAAGTGTATGAAAATGATTTGATATAAGTGTATAAATAAAAATATACAAATTTGTAATACAAGTATTTAATAATAAATAGATATTTATTTAAATATTAAATTATTTTTATAATTATTGTTGGATCTGGTATTCGAACATCATGTCCTTTGTCTTTGAATGAAAGGTTCCTTGTTCAATCAAAGTCATCACTTCAGGAGGGAACTCTGGATTGAGGTTTGGAGTAACAAGATAAGCAGTAGGAAAAGTAGAGGATGAGGAAGATGGTCTGTACATCATGATAGGCCTGGGCTAGAAAAGACTAATTTAGTATGAATTTGATTTATTTGATAATATTTGATAAGTAATTAGAATTGAGTATTGGATAAAATATAAAATGTGTAAATTTAGCAAGTTTTGTTTTGTGTTACAAGTTGTGAATATCTAACTGTTATCATATAAAGATGGATCAATTTTGGTAGAGATAAAAGTTAAACCGACTTCTTTACAGCAGATCTGCGAAGCTCAGAAATGTGGTAATGAGTTATCGGTTAAATGGGTATAGTGTACAGATGATTTCTGATTAAACATTTCGGATTGGATATGATGGTTGTTTGCTGTTTAGAAATAAAAGCTTAACAGAGCGATTCAGAACTTATACAGGAGAATTTGCATGAAATTATAGTAGTACTATGTCTATGTGTGATAGCCCTAATTTGACCCTAGTCGAAAAGTGATTTCGGGACCACAAAACCGAGTCATAAAAATAATTAGATGTTATATTCTATGCTTATTATAAGTGAAAGTGAATGTGTGAAAATTTCATGCTTTGATTTTGTCATTTGTGAGTGAAATTATTAAATAGGACTTGTGTGAAAAATTTTTGAAAATGTGATAGGTTAATTTTGTAGTGGCCAAATAATTTATGGTGTTAGATAGGTGGATTTGCATGTCAAATTTCCCACTTTAATGAGTAGTGGCCGGCCATAATGATGGTGATAAATAAAATATGATTTTTAAATTAGCATTATTAAATTTGATGGCTTTATTATCATAAAATAAAGATAAATAAAATAACAAAAATGAGGTAAAGGAAAAAGCTTGTTCATCTTTGTTCTTCATAGCCGAAATTAGGAGAGGAAAAGAAACTCAAACTACATTCTGTTACTTTTGAGTTGGAATTAAGGTAAGAAATTCATGTTAGTTTTTGAAATTGTAGCATATTTTAAGCTAGTTACTAAGTCCCTTACTTAGCCCATGTCAAAATTTTGAATTGGGTGGTGATTTGAGTATTCGGCTATGGAAGATTTTGAAGGGAATGGTTGTTGTTTTTATTTTTTAATGAATAATTGTGAATGGGTGATATTTGAGATAGTTTAATATTCATATAGGTAGTTTAGATGATAGGAAAATCGGCTTGTGTATTTGTGAAATTTGCCAAATGTGAACTTAGATAATATTTGAGTAATGTTTGTGTTTTAAAATGATAGAATGGAGTGGATGCTTTGAATGTGATATGCACAATTATAAGTTGGATTTAAGGTTTGTTAAATTGCCATTGTCATTGCCGAATGTTTGCTTAGTTAAGCTTGTTAAATTGTTCTTAATAATTCCGGTTAAATTTGTTCTTAATAATTCCGGTTAAATTTGTTCTTAATAATTCCGGTTAAATTTGTTCTTAATAATTCCGGTTAAATTTGCTCTTAATATTTTCGATTAAATTTGCTCTTAATATTTCCGGTTAAATTTGCTCTTAATATTTCCGATTAAATTTGCCCTTATTATTTCCGAATAAGTTACTTAGTTAAAGAAAATTTTAAAGTACTTAGTTAATTGATACTAGGTTAATTTTGTGTATATAAATTAATATAAACTTTGTATATGTACTAAAGGTTGTAGATGAATTCGGCTTTGGGAGAATTTTGGTATAAAATGCTTGAATGTTAACAGGTTATTACTTTAATGACTGAATGTGTCAATGGCTAATGCATGGTCTAGTTGATCAATATGTGTTAAAATGGAAACGTAAATAAATACCTAATTGATCAGCTATATAATATATATATATATATGAAAATATGATAAACCTTATGAGTTTTGTGTTTGTGTATGTGAGCTAAGTATACAATGAATATTTGACTATAAGCTAGCTTGATAGGACCTTAATAACTTAAATTTTGTTTGAATTAGCTCAAGAGCATAGAGAACCAAGGTTGGACAGGGGAAAAGAGAAAATAGTTGAATAGCCGATCCGAAACTGTTCGAAAATATTTGAGGTAAGTTTTAAGTAGTTAAATATAAATAATATTTGATAATGACATGACATATTATGAGAATTAAGTATTACTTGTCATATATGTATATGGTCGAATGACAATTGTAATGGAAAGTAAAATGTGATATGCTTTTACGATCAAATGATAATGTTAGATGAATATGAATGAGATGTTATGTGTAAACTATCAAATGATAAATGTGAGTGATGAAATGAAATAAAAGTGAATAAAATGTAGGATGATATATTCGAATGATGTTGTACCTAAATTGGTGTGATTGTGTTATATGAAACTTGTTGAATTGAATATCGTACAATACTATTCGGGCCTTTGAGCCTAGCAGGCTATAATACCGGTGATATACTATTCGGGCCTTTGAGCCTAGTAGGCTATAATGCCGGTGATATACTATTCGGGCCCTTGAGCCTAGCAGGCTATAATGCCGGTGATATACTATTCGGGCCTTTGAGCCTAGTAGGTTATAATGCCGGTGATATACTATTCGGGCCTTCGAGCCTAGTAGGCTATAATGCCAGTGAATTGATATCGGGTTTCGAGCCTAGCAGGCGAAATGTCGGTGAATGAATTCGGGTTTAAAACCTAGCAGGCTGAAAGCCGGTGATTTGATAAAAGTCTAAAATTAAGATACCTCCTGTTAGAACGACAAATGAATACGTTCAATACGATAAGTTGGCCAGGTACGTATTATATACTTATATGTGAGTATGATTTGAATTGAATCATAAATGTATAATGTGATACATATGTGAATAAATGTTATATCTATATTTATGATCATGATATATTCGGTCAAGGTGTGAAAGTATGCGAAAATATTCGATTTATTTATGCTATATGAATTCAGATTAAGTGAAATTAGAATGCTAATTGTGCATTATGTGCTTGTGTATATACGGCCAAATGGTAATATATTTAGAAAATGACCTCTTGAAAAATTGAATAATTGATGTATAATTGAGTTTATTTGTTGCATTGCTTAAAACTTACTAAGCTTATAAAAGCTTACTCCGTTTGTTATGTTTCTCTGTTTTATAGATTGTTGATTTCAGTCACCTGCTCGGGGAAGGAATCGTTAGTAACTCATCACACTATCTGTCATTTTGGTACTACTATGTTTTGGGAGCTAGTATGGCATGTATAGAATAGACTTAAATGAATGATATTTTGGAATGTTGTTGTATATAAGCCATGCGAATATGGCATCTTTTGAATGTTTGTATAAAGTTTTTTTTTAAATGCATATACATTTTAATGTCCTTATATTAATGTGACTGTACAAATGTGGTATTTTGGGTTGGTAACACTTCATAACCCATTCCGGCGACGGATACGGGTTATAAGGGTGTTACACTATGCATTCTGGAAGAATAAGATGTACAGTGATTTGAGACAGATGTATTGAAGACTGGGAAAAGAAAAGCAATACTTTGAATTTGCATATAAATGTTTATATCAGATACAGATGTCTTCAGAACTGTTACAACCAGTGGTGACATCAGAATGGAAATGTGATAGAATTTTTATGGAATCTAAGTTGGAATTATCTCTATTTTTGAAAAAGAAAGATGATATTTGAGTAATCGTAAAGGTATGGTGAAGTCTGTATATTCTAATCTGGTATGAATAATTTTATTACTTAATAATGGTATGAAATATGGGTTTCTAAGATTGTTAGATCATATGGTATGCCAGTTTCTGTTATTTCTGATTAAGATACATGGTTTACGTTCTGAATCTAGAGCAAGTACAAGAAGTTCTAGGTGTACGATAATAGTTTTCAACACTGTATGAAGTTCTGAATGATTATGAATGTAAAACTGCATGGAATCTGATTGAATACAATGAGAAAAAGAATATGCGGAGCTATTTGATTTGTGAAATTGAAGAAAAGTGGAAGTGATTTAAGATAGACTGAAAGCAGTTTTGACAGACAGAAATCATATATAGACTTGAAACATTGGGATATTGAGTATTTTGTTAGTGATATGGTATTTCTTAAAGATTCACCTTGGAAGAAGATTTTGAAGATCGGGTAGAAAGAGAAATTGAGTTCTTGTTCTGTTGGGGTATATGAAGTTGTAGAAAAGTTGGACCGGTAAAATATTGTTTGGTTTTGCTTCTAAAGTTACAGAAAGTTTATGATAATTTTTCATGATTTGAAGCTCCGAAGATGATATAGATCAGATCTCTTGCATGTTATATCGACAAAGGATATTGAGATTTGATGTAATCTATAGTATGAAAAAGAGCCGATTGAGATACTAGCTTGAGCGGTAATGTCATAATATTGAGGAAGCAATACGGGAACCGAGAGAAACAGCGAGATCTTTTTACTTATACCCCCACCTCTCTCAGGTAAATTTCGAGGACGAAATTTATAAAAAGGGGGAGAAATGTAACGACCTGAATTTTAAGGTTATTAGAAAAATATATTTTCGGGTCTCCGTTTCTGAAAAATGGATTAGTAAATAATTATTAAAAATATTTATGAAGTTAGTCGAGTGGTTAATTAGAATTTAATTGAGTGAATTTAGCTTAATTAAGAGTAACTAAGAAAAAGGACTAAATTGAATAAGGGGTAAAAGTTAAATTATAGATTAATAGAAAATAAAAAGGACCAAATAGGCAATTATGTCTATCTCATTAGATGAGGCGGCATAGCATGATAAAATCCTAGATTTTTTTTAGATTATATTATTTTTTATTGTAAATTATGTTAATTATATTATAATATTATTTTGACAATTGCTTGGTAAATAAAATAAATGAAATAAATAAAAGAAAAATAAGTGTCTGAAAATGATTTGATATAAGTGTATAAAAAAATATACACATTTGTAATACAAGTATTTGATAATAAATAGATATTTATTTAAATATTAAATTATTGTTATAATTATTAATTATTATTAATATTATATTATATTATGAAATAAATTAAAATAGTGACAAATGTGTGGTAATTATAAAATACATGTGTAATAAATTGAATACATACATTTGTAATATGTATATTTAATTATTAGTAGATATTTATTATTTATAAAAGATATTTATTAATTAAATAATTATATTATAATATTTTTATGAAATAAATAAATAAAGGTATGACAAATGTATGGTGATAAGTGAATACATATGTACTAATAATATACACATGTGTAATTAATAAATAAATATTACCTATTATCTAAGTATAAATAATGTTATATTATATATAGATATAAAACAAAACAAAAAAGAAAGAAAAGAAACAGGATAGGCAAATGTGAAACAGGGGACGGAAAGAAAGAAAGGAGAAAAGAAAGAAAAAAAAAAGAAAATTGAAAGTTTGAAGCTTTAAAGTTTAATAGGTAAGTCAATTTAGCCATTTTTACTTAATTTTGATGTTTTAGAAGCTTTGGAACAAAATTTTGATGAAATTAAGTTGATATTTTGAAAGTTATTAGATTTCTAGATAATGTTCATGTTGAGTAAAATGATGAAATAAGGGTTAAATTGATAGAAATTCAAGTTAGAAATGAAATAAGGATTAAATTGTAAAGTAATTCATAAGTTTTATGTTGAAGGGCTAATTTGAGGAAATTTCGAAACTAGTGAAATAAGCTGAAAATTTAGTAGTTAAATTTGAGTTTGGATGGAACTTGAATAGAAATTGAGTATGAATTAAGTTAGTAAAGTGAATGAATTAGTTAGGACTTATTTGAAAATAAGGTGTAAATTGAATAGAAATTCAATTATTTGTTATAATGAGTGCTGAAAATTAATGGTATAATTATTTAAATTCCCGTAGCTAATGTTGTCTCGGGAAATCTCAGCTAAGCAAGGAAAAAGACAAAGACAACGAGAGTTAGCTCGGAAATTACAATTTGTATTTTTATAATCCGAACTTAATACTTAAATTGTTGGATTTATTATTTAATATATATATATAGTAGGTGTTTTGAGATGATTATTTGAATTGGATTGAATATTAATTATATTGAATTGATTTATGAATATATGTGAATGTTTGAATTGAAATGAATATTGATGTGGAAATTGAATAATAAATATTTATTATATTGGAAAATATATGTAGTTGGAAGTGTGATGAGATTGATAGAAAATGTGATTATTGTGAAATTGAATATTTGTTATTGAAAAGTGAATTGAGTTATATTGAATTGGGAATAAATCTGATTGTTGAAGTGTATAATGATTGGAAACTGGAAAGTGAATTGGAAACCTTATTAACAGTATCGGGCTAGGTCAGATATAGTTGGCATGCCATAGGATTGGAAATGTTCAGGGATACTTCAACCTCGAGTCGATGAGACACTGGGTGTCATACTATTACTTCGGATAGCTTTGATGAGGTACTGGGTACCACTTTACTTCGGCTAGGCCAATGAGACACTGGGTGTCACTATATTGCTTCGAACTATCTGATGAGGCATTGAGTGCCATTCTGGTGTGTTTGGTTGGATTCGTGTATCCGTCTGAGTCCGAGTCATGTTAATAAGGATTATTAAATATAACAGGGATCAAATTGATACTGAATGAAGAATTGAAATGTAGACTGAAACACACGAATCGTATTATACAATGAAAGCTATCTGGGGTAACAAGTTGATTTTATATGAATGGTAATGACTGTTATTGAAATGGATATGTACAGAACACTGATTAAAAAGTGAATAGTTGAATATAGTTTATCGATATTAAACAGTGAACTAAAGTATGATTGAGACAAATGAATTATGTAGCTCTGGATTGGATCAAAGTAAATATTATAATTGTTTAATGACTTGCGAATAAATCGTGGAAAGCTATATAGGTTAGTAAGTGAAAAGAATGAAATAAGTTACAATAAATTTATCTATGAATTAAATAATTGAATAGTTATGATTGTTATATGATTTTAAGTGTTTGTTATATTTTTATTTTATTAAGTGTTTGGATTATAGAAATACCACTGAGTATACCCATACTCAGTGTACGGTTTATTTTTGTGCGCAAGTTAAGTTAAAGTGAGAATGTCGAATCAGCATCCCAGGCCGATCCCGAATTCAATGAGGTAAAGCGTGTTAATTGTTGATAATGACATGTACCTAGGGTGTCTTATGTGTGTCATTTTGAATGGTGAATGTAAAAGTGAAATAATTATATTTAAATTTTGGTAATGGTATATAATAGGACTTGACTAATTTAGTATGAATTTGATTTATTTGATAATATTTGATAAGTAATTAGAATTGAGTATTGGATAATATATAAAAAGTGTAAATTTAGCAAGTTTTGAGTATATTTAAATGTGTTTAGAATGGTTGAACATAGGTATTTTATGTAAATTGTCCGATGGTTCAGTAATGCTCCGTAATCCTGTTCCGGCTACGGTTTGGGGTTAAGGGGTGTTACAGAGCCACTGTACCATTAGGATTCCATTTGATTTTAAAAACCCATTTACAACCAATCGCCTTTTGACCCGGAGGTAAGGAAACTAAAATCCAAGTGTGGTTGCGAATTAAGGCATCATATTCTTCCTAAGCAGCCATCTTCCATTCTTCACTAGCGAAGGCTTCTTCAACAGTTTGCGACTCTTGTTTATTGAACTCAACTGTTAGCACATTTGGTTTAAAAATTCTAGCCTTCGATTGAGTGTAGATGTGTGCATGGGCTGGGCTACCCGGCTCGGCTCAAAGGCCCGCCCGAAATGTGGGAATGTATGGGAAAAATATAGGCCCGAAATATAGGCTTGGACAAAAAAATAAGGCCTGTTTAAAAAATAGGCCGGGCCTCGGGTAAAGTATTTTTAGCCCGGGCCCGGCCCGAATTCACTAAAAGACAAAAAAATCTGTATTTTTTTATTTTTGAATGTTATTTTCTTGTTGTTTTCTCCCTATTTTGCTACCATTTTACTATTATGTTACTACTATTTTGTTGTTATTGTTTCGATGTAGTATAAAATTTATTTTATTGTTAATTTTCTTATTATTTTAAAGGCATTTTTTAATTTTTTTTATTATTTTAGAAGCATTTGCTTGTTAAGTTGCATTTATCTTAATGTTATTTAAGTTTATATATTTTTTAAAATTTATTTTTAATTTGTTGAAAAATATTTATTTTGATGGTTTTAGTATTTTTGATGTATTATATATATTTAAAAATAATATAAAAATTAATACGGGTAGGTCGGGCCAGGCCCGGATTTTAGTATTTTTATCCGGGTCGAGCTTGGGCAAAATTTTAAGCCAATTTTTTGGGCCCTGCAGGCCTGAGCCTAATAAATGAGCATGATTTTTTAGTTGAGCCCGACTCGAACCCGGACCGGCTCGACCCATGAACACCTCTAATCGAGTGACCATAGAGTGAGTATTACCAAGTCGTAGTCGAGAATCAACTGAAGCAATAGGAATTTTTGGTGTAGGAGAGGAGGTGTTAGAGTCATGATTCAAGCTAACGATATCATTGTCATCCGGAGCAGGTTCAGTAGTAGAAGTCGGTGAATGATCCAAATGAGCAGCACTCAAGGGTATCATGCATGGTGAAGTGGACTACACAAAAGGAAGAGAGGTGGTGACTCAGTCGACTACCGAAGAAATAGACGAAGCACTAGGAGGAAACAAAAACAATCTTTGTCAAATATCACATGTCGAGAAATAAAAACCCTGCCATCCGAAGCAAGATATTAGTAACCTTTGTGCTCAGAACTAAAGCCAATAACATTGCACAGTTGCGATCAAAACTCCAACTTGTGTTGATTAAATGGTTAGAGATACGGATAGCAACAACACCTGAAAACACGAAGGTGATCATATTCTAGTGGAATACCATAAAGAACCAAATACGAGGACTGATTTTAAAGAACCAAAGTGGGCAACTGATTGATCAAGTGAACCGTACATGAAAAGGTATACCACTAATACTTCATTGGTAAATGGGCTTGAGCAAGAAGTGTGAGCCCAACTTCAACTATATGACAATGCTTTCCCAACTTCAACTATATGACGGTGCTTTCTTTCAACAATGTCATTTTGCTCGGATGTATGTGGGCACGTAACATGATGAAGAATTCCATGCTGAGCCAACAAAGAAGAAAAAGAACGAAATTCACCACCCCTATCATTCTGAAATTGCTTAATATATTTGCTAAACTAAACTTTAATCAACTTTTGAAAATGAACAAAATAGTAAATAGCTTGAGACTTCTTTTGAATAAGAAACAACCATGTAAACCAGCTACAAACATCAACATATGAAACATTATACTAATTACTCCCAAAATTAACAACAGCAGGTCCCTATAGATTAGAAACAACTAAATCAAATGGACTATGATAGGCAATGGTGGAAGCCAAAAATAGTAACTTGTGTGACTTCCCTTATTGACTAGCAGAACACACATGTTGTAATTTATTAGTATCAATAATTACATTACAAGTCTTTAAACCAGAACTAACAATATTTGATGACAGATGTCCAATTCGGCAATGCCACAACTCAAACAAACTGGACTTAGAAATCAAGAACGAGTTAGGGCCCAACTCTGTATTATAAAGAGACATCTCAGCTTCTTGAACGGATCCCACATTGATGAAAGATGGTACCAGGAAAAATCGATACAACATTTAATGTGTGTGGCCTCAGAGCAAAATTTCCTAAGCCTACATATCCTTTACAAGATAATGAAACGGGTGAAATTCAAAAAATACATTATTATCCTAAGCAAATTGAGAGACCGAGAGCAAATTTTTCTAAATCTTAAGTACATGTAATAAATTTGTTAAATACAACAATTTACGGGAAGTAAAAATTGTGCTTTGTCTTAAATGTGCAATATGAGCAACGTACCATCACCCAATAAGCAAAGGAGTTGTACCTGAATAAACACTTGAGGTTTCCAATAATGAAGCCTATTGATAGATGTGATGGGTAGCACCCGAGTAGAGGTACCAAACAAACAACCCATTTGAAGTAGAGGACAAAGGCATAGGTGGGTTGGATAGTCCATCAAGAAACCTAGCTTATTATTAGCCATGACAGACCAAGTAGACCTATTCATCCCAGCAGACCTACTTTGTAAAATATTGGACGACATGGTGGACACATCCGGCAGCAAAGGCCTACTAGCCGGTCCACATTTGGCTATACAAACCCAACAGCAGTAATGATATGCAAAGCCAAAGATGCAACAGTGATGGGCCAAGTAGTGGGGCATGCAGCTACAGCAACAGGAGGTCGAAATAGACTTTTCTCAAGCCGAACCGAAGCAAAAAGCCTATAACATATTGTTTTCTGTAGAAAAGAAACATGATGAACTTGGGCTATAGACCCAAGTGATTGAAGTAGGCCAATAGCAGAACCATAAGATGGATTAGATGAGAAATTAGGGTTTGAAAATGTCCTATTTGAAACAAATTCTACAGCCACTGAGAATTCATCCCAATACCCGAAAAAAGAGGAAAACTCCGGAAAACCACCAGCAAAACTTCGGTCAAAGCGATAAAAACAACGTTAAGTAAGGTCGCCAAGGCAACCACAGATCTGGCATTGGAAGTGACCCCTCAGACTCTGTCCATAACCGTGGAAAAAGGTACGACTACCCCATGAACTGGAAGCCACCGAACAAAAATCAGGAATAGAATCGAACTAAGAGATCGAAGTAGATGAAATAGAGGAGTAATGCACTAGATTAGCCTACACCAGTGTCTCAGTCACAAACCTCCGTTGTCTACTTTCACATTCAAAGAGGATATCAGTCAGTTGATTCAATTTCAACGACTTCAGCACAAACGAGGTAACAGTGACCACAACCTCAAAATCGGTTAAAAACCCAGCAAAAACGATGTCAACTTGCTCATTATTTGACACAGGATAACCCGAAGCAGTTAGCAAACCATACAAGTTCTTGATCTTAGCTAGGTAATCTTTCACTAATAAATGCCCTTTCTTTAGTGAATGTGAATCGTGTTTCAACTTAAGGGACCTTAACACCAGACGCCATTGCGAACAACCAATAGGCCTGGCTCCAGACTTCATGGGTCATAGCGGTACCTGTAAAACATGACAAGATTTTGCCACTGATTATGGATAAGAACCACAAAGCAAAAAGTTTATCTTGCTGATGAAAAGAAACGAATTCAAGATTAGAAACCAACTTCCCTTCGGGGTCCGGCACAAACCAAGGTGGAATTGGAATCGTTTCATAGATATAACCGATAAGACCATAGCCATCTATGATGAGCTTCAACTGGTGTTGCCATTGAACGAAAGTTTCTTCCTTAAGTTTTATTGTTTTGTGTTTAGGAAAGGATTGCACCACTTGACAGATTCGTTTACCATCAAGAAAGCATAGTGACGAGTAGCTAGGAACAGGAGTGAAGGTCATCAGGGACATTGCTTCATTTGCGAACACATCGGGGGAAATGGAAGCCATTGAACACAGCAGAAGTTAGCCCGTGAACTGGCGATTGATACCATGAAAAAAACTTATACAAATTAGTAAAAGAATGACTATACTAAACTTTCTAATAATCTTGTGATTAATGCTTGAGTGAATAGAGTACATGAGAAGAGAATATATACACATACAAGAGGAAGTAACTGCTGTTGACACCATTTTTTGGATGAAGACGGGGTCAACTTGGGTTTTGGAAAATGAAAACAAAAAATGGGAGTCGCCACCAATCCTTTTTTATGAGGTGTGATTGGATTACCTCAAAAAATGGTTGTTATAATAAACGGTTTGATTTTATTAAAACAACGGTTTTGGTCCACAAAATTTAGAAAACGGGTTCGGGAGTCGGTTACGCACGAGGAAGGATTAGCACCCTCGATACGCCCAAAATTGGTACCCAGTTGATTACTTAATGTCTTAATGTCGAAAATTGAGAATTTAAAAGAATTTTAAAAATACGATCCTTGTATTAAAGTGTTGAAAATTTTGGGGAAAAGAGGGGCACGTTCCACGTTGATCGAGAAAGAAAGCATCATATCCAGTAAGTTAGGACACAATGTCTTGAATTCCCGATATGCGAATGAATGTCAAAATTTACTTATTTAAGAGATGTTTAATTATCTTGGATTAAAAAGGGGATTATGTCCAGTGAGTTAAGACACGATCTTTTTTTATTTCCGAGATCATTTAAAACTTATGTTTGAAAAGATTCGTGTAATAAAGTTTAAAAGAATATTCAATTGTTTAAATCAAATGAAGAAATCGCAACCCAATACGTTAGGGCACAATTTCTCAAAATATTAAACATTGAATATTACATGTATTTCAAAAAATCATCATCTCGAGAAAACAACGTGTCACATCCAATGCGTTAGGATACAACATATTGAATTCTCGATAACGAGCTTTTTATCGTTTTTTTTAAAGAATAATCTCGATTATTTGGGTTCAACGAAGAAAATCGGAACCCAATACGTTAGGGCTTGATTCTCTCGAAGATCTAAAACCGAATATTACTTATTTTTAAAATTTCTTTTTTGAAGTCTAAATAAAAAATTTAGTGCAATGGAAATGATGATGATATAAGCAAAATAATATAAACAAAGGCTACTAGGTAAAAATAAATACAGAGACGAACTAATATAATACATAATTATAAGCATATTAAAACATTCATTCTAAATAATGAAAATGTAAATGAAGAAATAAACAAAGAAAATGTATATAACTATAAAATATAAAATATATATGTGTTATAGAATATGAAAATGTGAGTATTTACATATACATGAGTAGATTATAAAACATAAAAATATATAATAAAAGTATGTACATTACAAGAACGTGTATATGTACATAAATATGAAAATTTAAGATGGAATAATGTGCATATATATATACTTATAAATTAAAAAAATGTACATACATATATTATAAAAATTTATTCACATATACATACATGCTTGAAATTGTAAAATAATAACAAGAATATGTATATAAACATATATGAAACATGAGATGTACGAATGTATGTATATATATACGGATGGTAGAAATATAGGCATATAAATATAAATACTTAAAATGTATATATAAATACATACATAAATTATAAAATAGATAATATAATCATGTATAGATATTATTAAATATTAGACATATATATGTATATATATATAGTAAGATTTAAAGTAAGAAGACAATAATAAAACATCACATTCAAATGACAAAATAACCAAAAATAAAGAAAAGGGATTAAAATACAACTTAAACTAAATTGACAGGATAAATAAAAAATAAACCAAACGTAGGGACTAATTTCAAAGGCGCGAAAGAAGCTAAGGATTAACTGGGGAAATATCCCGCATCAACCAAACGGCGCCGTTCCAAGGAAGTGCACATACATGGTCTGAGGATTGAAATAAAACAAAAGGAAACTTTAAGGCCGAAATTGCGAATAATAAAAGAATTGCATTGAAAACGCCATAAAGGCAGAGGGGCTTATTTCGCAAATATCCCCTCAAGCCTAAACACGCGGATCCTTGGGGCCCGACGGGTCAACACGCGGGTCATGCTCAATACGGCGCCGTTTTGGAGCCACTGATCAGACTCCAAACGGCGTCGTTTCACACATCACATAAGGGTCCAAAGAACCCTAATCTGGCAGCCACCCATTCACTTTCAAAAAAGAAAAAAGAAACAATAATAAAACAGAGAGCCCGACGCTCTCCCCTCGGTCTTGAGGCTTAGACCTCCGTCTCCGCCTCCATGGCCAGTGGCCGGAGTCGCGCGAGAACGGTCTCCCTCTTTGCGGCGTCCTTGAAGGCTAAGCCTTCTCAACCGCGATATCAAAAGGAAAAGGGGTGACACGCCTCTTTCGGCCCAACTCCTACGACGGCAAGGGTGGGGGCTTCGATGCTAGCCCATCGAAGCAAAAGGTACCTCCTTTCCCTTTTAGTTCCGTTTCTTTTGTTGAACAATTGCAGAAAAAAGCAATAAGTAAAGATTAATAAAACAAGAACAAAAAACGGGAGTCAACCTTTTTGATCTGTCTTTTTTTTGAATGTGAAATGCCGTTTTTTTTTTACAGAGATGTTGCTTTTCTTTTATATCCCATTTACATTGTATTTTAGTTGTGTTCTTTGTATTATCTATTGTGTGCTCCGACTTTCTCTGCCATTTTGCAGGTGTTGATGAGGCTAGGCACGGTGGGTGGCGATGGGACATGACAGACGGCAGAGGGAGGGATGCGGCGCTAGGTTTGGCTAGGGTTTCATTTTTCTGAAACCCTAGCTGGGTTTTTAGGGGGAATTGGGCTCGTTTTAGGCTGGTGGTTTAGGTTTAGGTGGGCCTTGGGTGTTTTATTTGGGTTGGTTTTGGGTAGCGGGCCACCGGGTAAATGGGCCTGCAACAGCTGCCCCTCTTTGCTCATTGTCGTGTAACGAGAATAGAGCAAAGACCAAGAAAGGCCAATTTTGCCCGGTCGCCTGTTTTGGACTCGTCGTGGTGCTTTTCTTCTAGCAGCTTCACTCTAGTCTACTGTGTCTTGTTGCTTCAATCCACTCCACTGCAACTTCAGAGAGATATGTCTTGTAACTTCAATCCATTCTGTCGTAACTTCAGGGGGTAAGGTCCATCATTTTGACCCGCTCCACTGCAACTTCAGGGAGATCGGACTCATATCTTCAACCTGCCCCATTACAACTTCAGGGGGATAAGACTTGTTGTGTTCAGTCTATTCCACTGCATCTTCAGGGAAATAAGACCTGATGCGATCTACTCTGCTGTAACCTCAGAGAGATAAGATCCTTTATTTTAATCCGCTCCACTGTAACTTCAGGGAGATAGGATAGTGTCTTCGATCTGCTCCGCTGTAATCTCAGGGAGATAAGATCTCTGGCTTCAATCTGCTCCACTGTAACCTCAGGGAGATAAGATCTGAAATTCTTTAGTCTGTTCCACTGTAATCTCAGGGAAATAAGACCTGGTGCGATCTGCTCTACTGTAACTTCAGGGAGATAAGATCCTTTAATCTGCTCCACTGTAATCTCAGGGAGATAGGATTGCTACATTCAATCTGCTCCGCTGTAATCTTAGGGAGATAAGATCTGCAATTCTTTGGTCTGTTCCACCGTAATCTCAGGGGAATAAGACCTTTTATAATGAACCTAATTATGCTTAATGATTAAGATGACATTATCAAAATAAAACAAATGCTCCTAACTAGATGTGCATGAATGACATGCAAAATGTCATGAAAACGATTCCTTAATGCTTAGGTTATCATCACACAAAAGCTTATTAAGGCTTTATCACTGACGCGCTACACCGCCTTCTTGCTCGGTTAGCATATCCAAAGAAACACTTAATCTGATTGCCCCCCACTGTGCGCGTCAAAGTTCAATCCACTGGGACATAAAATTCGTACCATCAATCTCCCATTGTAACCCAAGGGTGGAAAGGTATGGCTTTTCTCAATCTTCTCCTATCGCAATTCAATGACATTGAATGTGAAACTCTTTGGTCCTTTACCTCATCCCCAAGGTGTCATACCAAATGCTCATGCACAAATGCAAAATTTCCTTCTCATAGAAGACCTTTTCTTCTTGTCTGGTAAACATCGTTTTTTTGGTTCATTGAAGCTTTGCCATCAACACGACATCTTGTCATTTTGTTCAATCAATGTTTAGACGACAAAATTTGAAAAGATAGTCTTTAACTTAGACTCTTCCCTTTTAGATATTTCCAACCTTTAAAATTGGCGTGTTCTAAACAATAGTCCTGTTTCAGGTTCCTATATTATTTAGAACTTTTCAGAGTAATATGCAAAACTTCCTTTGTGAACGTTTTATTAGTCCATTAATCATTATTCCAACGCAACATGTTTGCAAAAAGGTCATAACAATGGATAAAGAATAAAGTTGGTTCTGATCATAACCCAAATAAAACATCAAAGATGGCGGAAGAAAGGTAACAAAGAAGTGTATTGAGAATGTGTATTTTTACAAAAAGAAAGGAAGAAAGAATGTATTTTCAAGAATACACATAAGAACTAGGTGCCCTAGTTATCACAGATTGAGTTTCTCTGTACAAACTTTCCGAAGACCCTTCTGAGTTTGACAGGTGTTCAGGAGATCTGCAATACTCTGTCAATGCTTCAAGACGTTGCACATCCTTTCTTGTTGGTTCAAGTAAAGGAAGATCATCATATCCCCCCGATCAAAATTTGATCCGCTCAAGTCCTGATGTTCCAATCCTGCCCAATACTTGAGTCGCCCTTTTCGGGTTTTCGACTCAAGCCCTCTTTGGTCTCAAAGTGCCCTTTACGGGTTTTCACCTTAGCCTCTCCAAAGTCCCCTTTTTTTTTCTTTTTTTTTTTTTTTAGGAAGCAAAGCGCCCTTCTCGGGTTTCACTTTGGTTCCCCTTTCTTTCAAGTGAAGTATTTCTTGACGGAGTCTGCGTTTACAGGATTTGGTAAACTTTTGCCATCCATCTCGCATAGGATCAAAGCTCCCCCGGAAAATGCCTTCTTTACAACATAAGGGCCTTCCCAATTTGGCATCCATTTTCCTCTAAAATCTTTTTGCATAGGAAGAATCTTTTTTAGTACCAAGTCCCCTTCACGAAATTCTCGGGGGCGAACCTTTTTATTATAGGCTCGCATCATTCGTTTCTGGTACATTTGCCCATGGTGAATAGCCCTTAGCCTCTTTTCCTCTATTAGGTTCAACTGATCGTACCGAGATTGGATCCAATCGGCTTCATCCAACTGTAGCTCAGATAACACCCGTAGAGAAGGGATTTCAACTTCAATGGGTAATACTGCCTCCATTCCATAAACCAGAGAAAAAGGCGTTGCCCCAGTAGAAGTTCTAACAGATGTTCGATAGGCAAGGAGAGCAAATGATAATTTCTCATGCCAATCCTTGTAGGTTTCAGTCATTTTCCCCACAATCCTTTTAATGTTTTTATTGGCCGCCTCCACTGCACCATTCATTTTTGGACGATACGGTGATGAGTTATGATGCTTGATTTTAAATTTGCTACAGACTTCAGCTATTGTGCTATTATTCAAGTTCATCGCATTGTCGGATATGATCCTCTCAGGCATTCCATATCGACAAATAATCTCCTTCTTCAAGAATTTGCTGACTACTGCTTTCGTGACATTTGCATATGAAGCAGCCTCCACCCACTTGGTAAAGTAATCAATTACTACGAAGATGAAGCGATGCCCATTAGAAGCCTTTGGTGATATTGGCCCAATAACATCCATACCCCACATGGAAAACGGCCAAGGAGAGGTCATGACGTGAAGAGATGAAGGGGGCGCGTGTATTTTGTCTCCGTAAATCTGGCATTTGTGGCACTTCCTGGCATGATCAATGCAATCTCCTTCCATGGTGGGCCAATAGTACCCAAATCTCATGATCTGTCTGGCCATCGTGAAACCACTGGCGTGCGTCCCACAAATACCCTCATGGACTTCTTCCAAAATTTTCTTGGCTTCCACAGCATCCACACACCTTAACAGTACTTGATCCTTCCTTCTTTTATATAACACTTCTCCATCTAAGACATATTCAATGGCTATCTTTCTCAGAGTTCTCTTGTCATTCTCTGTCGCTTGATCAGGGTATTCCCGATTCTTCACATATTGTAGGATACTCTGATACCAAGGACAATCATCTTTTCCCTCCTCCTCAATATTGCAGCAATTAGCCGGGGTCTCAGAGATACTCATCTGAACAGGCCTCATTGCTTCAAGTCTATTCACCTGAATCATCGAAGCTAGAGTAGCTAAAGCATCAGCCATTTGGTTTTCCTCCCGTGGGAGGTAATAGAAGGTGATATCGTCAAACTCCTCAGCCAATTCAAGAACTAGTTTTCTATAACCGATTAGCTTAGGATCTCTAGTCTCCCACTCCCCTTTGAGTTGGTATATCACCAACGCTGAATCCCCGTATACTCTCAATACTTTGATGTTCCGTTCAATGGCTGCACGAATGCCCATAATGCATGCTTCATATTCTGCCATGTTATTTGTACAATCGAAGTCCAGCTTGCTAGCAACAGGATAATGATCTCCACTTGGGGATACCAAAACTGCCCCGACTCCGTTACCCGTAGCATTTGAAGCTCCATCAAAATTTAGCCTCCATACATGGTCCATTTGAGGATCTGCTTCAGTATTCGCCACATACATCAAGTCCTCGTTTGGAAAATCGAAGTTCAATGATTCATAGTCCTCCAAGGCTCTACTAGCTAGGAAATCGGCTATTGCACTTCCCTTTATGGCCTTCTGACTGACATATACTATATCAAATTCTGAGAGCAAGATCTGCCATCTAGCCATTCTCCCGTTCAAAGCAGTCGATTCCATCATATACTTTAAAGGATCTAACTTTGAAATCAGCCAAGTCGTGTGATACAACATATACTGCCTCAGTCTTCGGGTCGCCCAGATTAGAGCACAACACAACTTCTCAATTGATGAGTACCTCATTTCGCAATCGGTAAATTTCTTACTGAGGTAGTATATTGCCCTTTCTTTCTTTCCCGTCTCATCATGCTGGCCCAATACGCATCCCATGGAATTCTCCAACACTGTTAGATACAATATCAATGGCCTATCTGGACTTGGAGGTGATAAGACTCGGGTATTAGCCAAGTACTGCTTTATCTTATCGAAAGCCTCCTGACACTCCTCATTCCATTCACCCGGATTATGTTTCTTTAAGAGCCGGAATACTGGATCACATTTCTCTGTCAGTTGTGAGATGAACCGAGCAATGTAATTCAGCCTCCCTAGGAAACCTCGAACCTCCTTCTGAGTGCGCGGGGAGGTAAATCTCGTATTGCCTTTACTTTGCCTGGGTCAACCTCGATCCCTTTTTTGCTAACTATGAAGCCTAATAACTTCCCTGATCTGGCTCCAAACGTGCATTTGGCCGGGTTAAGCTTGAGCTGGAATTTCTTTAATCTCAAAAATAACCTTTTCAAGACTTGAACATGCTCTTCTTCCGTTCTAGACTTCGCGATCATATCGTCAACATAGACTTCGATCTCCTTGTGCATCATGTCGTGAAACAAAGTCACCATAGCTCTTTGATACGTTGCTCCCGCATTCTTCAATCCGAAGGGCATTACCTTGTAACAGAATGTTCCCCATAAGGTAATGAATGTGGTTTTTCTCATGTCTCCAGGATGCATCTTTATTTGATTGTATCCAGAGAAACCGTCCATGAAAGAAAACAATGAATAGCCTGCCGTGTTATCTACCAAAGTATCAATGTGAGGCAGTGGAAAGTTGTCCTTTGGACTAGCCTTGTTCAAATCCCTATAATCCACACACATTCGTACCTTTCTATCTTTTTTGGGAACAGGGACGATGTTGGCTACCCAATCCGAATACTTGACCTCTTGTAAGAAACCAGCGTCGAATTGTCTTTTGACTTCTTCTCTTATTTTCAACACAATGTCAGGTCTCATTCTCCTGAGCTTCTGTTGAACGGGTTTACAATCCTCCTTTATGGGCAGACGATGCACCACAATGTTAGTACTTAGCCCAGGCATATCTTGGTATGACCATGCGAAAACATCCTTGAATTCTCGGAGCAAATTAATGAGGTCTTGCCTTGTCTTTGCGGTGATTTCAGTTCCAATTTTCACCTCCTTTCCATCCTCTAGGCTCACTATTTCTAATGATTCCCTGTGAGGTAGAATATGCTTATCCTCTCGTTCCACCATTCTTAACAAGTCCGGAGATGCATCATAATCTTCGTCATTTTCAAAGTCGCAGGATTCCTCTAAACACACTTCTTGCTCAAAAATAGGCTCCGCGTTTGAGGCAGCGTCACTCATGTCATTGATATCTGAAGACCTATGAGGGCATATCAAAGAATATACCAAGAATATAAATTTACGAATATGTTTGTGCAAAAGAATTGCAAATGAAAGAATTATTTGTAAGACAATCAACCGAATGAAAAATATAAAAGGAAAAAATAATGACTGATTGAGATGAACGTAGACACGTATTTCATTAAAATAATGATATTTAGGCCCAATGCCTATTTCACAGAAGATTTCATATCGTTCCTAGGCCAACAAACAACAGGAATGTTTTGAGCATTACTCTGAATAAGCCCTAAAGACTACAGGGATTTCTTCAGTAGTCCAATTGTTTAGCTCACTTCCAGGCTCATAAGGGCAGATCTCCAACAAAGCCCTCCTTTCCGTTGCTTCTATGGCATTGGTATAAACATCTTCCAACATTCCTCCCATGCTGCTACCGGACACTCCACATTCAGAATGAATAAATCCTCCCGATACAAAAGATGTAGATATGTGGGGAAAGGTTAAAGGCTCACACTTAGCTTCATGTCCATTCAAACGCGCCCTTCTTCTCTCTTGTCTCTTCTCTACTTCTTTCTTCTTCTGTTTCACGTCTGGCCTGTAACCTAAACCAAATCTATCAAACTTTTCCTTCGGCATTGGTGCCTCAATCCTTCCCTGAAGATATTTTCCCAATCCTTTCCCGGGTAAGGCTCCTCTTCCTACCATCAATCGCAATCCCATCTCAGTGGTCCTGGATATTTTCGGTACTGGAATTCTATTTCCCTCCGCAATAAACGTCGCGTTCACAAATTCTAACGACCGAAATGAACATTCTAGTGCCTCATCATTGATGTCCACATAAGGTGCATCGCTAGTCATCATTGCGATAATATCCTCCTCTGCATCTATTGTTACCAACTGATCCTCCGATACCAACTTCACCTTCTGATGTAATGATGAAGGTACTGCCCCTGCTGAGTGTATCCACGGTCTCCCCAATAGACAGTTGTAGGAGGGTTTAATATCCATTACCAAGAAATCCACCTCATAAGTGACTGGGCCAATCCTTAATGGTACCTCAATTCTCCCCATAACCTCCTTTTTTGTTCCATCAAATGCCCTTACTATGCTCTGGCATGCTTTCATGTGCGAACTGTCTATTGGTAATCGACTAAGAGTGGACAAAGGCAATACATTTAGTGCAGATCCATTATCAACCAAGGCCCCCGGGAGTGTGTACCCTTTGCATCGGACAGTAACATGTAGGGCCTTAGTAGAACCTCTTCCTCCGGATGGTATTTCATCATCACTGAAGAAGATAAAATTGTCAGCACCAATATTGTTGATCAGCCGATCCAGCTTGTTTACCGAAATATCGTCAGCCACATATGTTTCGTTTAGCACCTTTAAGAGTGCATTCCGATGTACTTCTGAGTTTAAGAGTAAAGCTAATACCGAAATGCGGGCTGGCTGTTTGTGCAGTTGCTCCACAACACTGTATTCGCTGTGTTTCAAAAACTTCAAAAACTCCTTTGCCTCCTCTTCTTTTATTGGTTCATTTACCAATGGCTCAACTTCTACTGCCTTCCCTTTCCTCTGTTCTTTCTTCCAATTCTCTTCCCTGGACGACTCTGCTTGAGCGTCATATCTTTTTCCATTGCGCGTGTAAGAACCCGTTTCCTGATTTCTTTCTGTTTCTTTTCCCAAAACGGTCACATTACACCCGTAATTCCACGGCACCATTTTGTTATCCCTATAAGAAAAATTTGATGGTTTCTGGATTACAATTTTCGGTGTTACCTGAGCCCTAACCTCATTACCCTTAGGGCGTGAGATAATGACCACAGGATGATTTGGGGCCTTTGTTCCCAACTCTGTCGCGCATATGCTCCTCATTTCTTTCACATCTTCATAGAACCTCATCTCCTTGTTATCCATCATGCTTTGAACCAAGGCCTTAAATCCTTCACATTCTTGGATTTCATGCCCTGTTTCATGGTGAAATTCACAATAATTTCCCCTCTCATGCCCTTTCTCAGAATCTGAAATAACCAACCCTCTTTTCGCCATTTCTTTCCAGACCCGTTTCAATGGAGTTTTTACTTCAGCAATGTCAGTCTTGACTTCTTCTCCCGTACCTTCGCTAACCATATTCACCCCTTTATCTGCGTGATTAGGTAACGGATTCTTTGCGTTAGGTGAGTCGTCAAGTTTGACGACACCCAAATTGATAAGTCCTTCTACTACCTTCTTGAAGGCAGTACAATTTTCTATCGAGTGCCCAGAAATTCCCGCATGATAATCACATTGCGCGTTCGTATCATACCATTTTGGATACGGGGGTTGTAGAGGACTCAAGTAACGAGGAGCAACAACATGTGCATCGAATAAAGTCTGATACAACTCCTTGTATGACATCGGGATTGGCGTGAATTGGGGCTTTTCAGTAGTTTGCCTAGCTCTTGACTCTTGTCTTGATGATCCCTGTTGATTAGCAACCACTTTCTTTGGTTGATTCACGGTAATTGACCTACCATAAGCATTCACATTATTCACTTCATTTTCTCTTTTCCTCGGGGGTGCCCTCCTATTATTTTCTCCTCCATCTATTTTTCCACTTTTAATGGCATGCTCAATCATTTCACCATTCATGATTATATCCGAGAAATTTTTTGAAGCGCTTCCCAACATGTGAGTGATGAACGGGGCTTTCAAAGTGTTAATAAAAAGCGTCGTCATCTCTTTTTCCAAAAGCGGTGGTTGCACTTGAACTGCCACCTCTCGCCACCTCTGCGCATATTGTCTGAAGCTTTCGTTCGATTTCTTCTCTAGATTTTGCAGAGTTATCCTGTCAGGCATCATTTCTGAGACATGATTGTACTGTCTCAGGAAAGCCTGTGCTAAATCCCTCCAAGTAGCAATTTTGGCTCGGCTCAGCTGATTGTACCATTTTGACGCTGCTCCCGTAAGACTTTCCTGAAAGCAATGTATTAATAATTGATCATTATTAATATGCCCCGTCATTCTTCTACAAAACATAGTAATATGGGATCCTGGGCAACTAGTCCCGTTGTATTTTTCAAATTCCGGCATCTTAAATTTGTAAGGGAGCACCAAGTCAGGAACCAAGCTCAGATCCTTTGCATCTATTCCATAGTTTTCAATGCTTTCTATTGCCCTAAACTTCTCTTCTATCCATTTCCATTTCTCCTCAAATTGTTTTGGAAATTCCTCCTTCGCCTTGTCCTTTTCAACCATCTCGTCAAGATCTGGGACAGCAATATTATTCGGGCTATCACTGGGATTAAAGCCCGCTCCGGGTTGAAAATTCATTGGGATTGAAGCATCGCCTTGGAACTGCTGGGGCCTAACCGACACAGAGGGTCTCCGCGGATGCAGCTCAGTCTGTACTTGCGCATGAGGAGGCGTGAAACCTGGAGGATAAAGTGGTTCACCATTGTTTTCTTCTTCACTAACAATCACAGGACCTTTACCCTTATCTACTCCCTTCAATAATTGCGTCATCTTAGCCACCAGATCATTTTGGGACTCCTCCATCTTTTGCACCATGTCACGCTGAATCTTTTCTATTTGCTCTTTCATTTGCGCCTGCAACTGGTCCTGCATTTCTCTTTGAAGTCGCTCTAGCTTCTCCAACCTTTGGTCCATAATTTTTGTCTTAGCTCGGGTACCGTAATTTGTTGGTTTTCCAGGTTAACTGAAATGATTTTATTCGATTAGGTTCTTTTAATGGTCATTAATGCATATGATGTGATGCAATGCATGAAAAGAATGCAAAGAAAAAGAGGCACTGATTCTCATTCAACTTCATTAGAAAACTTTACTAGATAAAGAGTTTCTTTACATAAAATAGACTACATATATGGCTTTGCCCTTACACTCAAAGCCTTAACCTTTCTAAGAAGCCAAGCTAACTCTCGGCCCCTGTCGGACTCTAACTCATACTTCAAACTTAATAGATCAGCCTGAACCGCTAGAGTTTGCAGATGATCAGCTACCTCGCGCACTTGAGTCACCGCCTCTCCCATAATATAATCTCTTTCTCCAATCTGCTCTTGAGACCGACGGAATTGTTTTTGCCACTGCTCATTATTTTCTTCCAGAAGCTCTATCCGGATTTCACTATTTTGCAATGCTTTCTCTAGCCCTTCTATTTGTCCTTTTAATTCTTCAATTTTGTCTAAGCTCGCCCTTAATTCAACCGTAGCATTACGATTACGGTACTGGTGAAGCGATCTTTCTAGTTCAGTTATCTGGACCTTCAACTCCGTATTCTCGTCTTGGCAATCTAGTAGACTCTTTCCCAAGGCGACTTCTCGAGCCCGAGTATCCTGGAATTTCTTTTCCCATTGATTAGCTTTCGTCTTTTCCTCCTGAATTTCTTGTCGCCATTGTTCTGGTGTTTTACCCAAGCCAGCAGTTCTTACCGACCTACGCAACTTCTTGTAATCTGTCTTCAGGCTGTCCAAATCTTCTTCTGCTTTGTTCTTTCCTTTTCTCAATTTATCAGCCTCTAACCTTTGAATGTCCACATCCAGTCCTAACTGCATTTTTTCTTCCTCTAGTTGTTCTATCTTCTTCCCCAATTCTAAACTCCTTTTTTCGAATTCTTGTTTGATGATTTCTATCTCAGAAGGCAAAACTTGTAAGTGTTCCTCTAAAGATCGAGCAGTTTCTGAATTTGACGCCGGGATGTTGTCGTTGATCCTTTGATCACGCCACTGACCATACTCGGGGGTAATTGTCGGACCCACGGCTAAGATCTTCATTCGACGAGTCTGGTTCCAGGCACTAGATATTTCTCGAACCTTCTTCTTGTAATTGTCCTCCCTATAGGAAAAATCACTATAAGCCAACCCCTGCGTTGCTGGTATGAATTGTCGTGATCTATATTGTCTTGATACGAGTAGAGGAGCATATCCGATAGCTCCCCATATTCCGAGCAGCGGAACCCAGTCAAAATCTCCACATCGGTACAATATCTCATCAGGAATTAACCAAGGAGCCCTCCATTCAATATCTTCATCATGGAGATTCTGGAGTATCTCTATCCATTTTTCTTCTGAAATATCATCCCGTCTTGGCGTGGCCACCAATTCTCCTAGAGGGGAGTAGCTATCGGAGAATACCCGATAAGAGACCTTTTCGACCTTCCAGAAGTGGCTATGGAACCATGCCAATAAGAGCTGCGCGCATCCAATAAACCTTCCCTCCCCTACTTTTCGACACGCATTCAGAGATCTAAAAGTTTCAGCGAGTATTGCCGGAACCGGTGTCACCCCTTTACTAAGCCGATCAAACAAATCAGATACGGCCTCGTCTATGTGTCCTAAAGCTTTGGGGAAAGCCACTAGTCCATAGATACCTAAAGCGAAGACATCGACCCTTTTCTTTAAGTCCGGATGTACAAGCACCAAATCTCGCAAACTTTTCCAAGGAACACATTTACTGTCGCCCTTCTGTTGGATCCGGGCAGCGACCCACTGCTCGCTCATCCCAGTGATGTTCATTAATTTCTTTAACAACGGAGGGACACATGCAGCTCTAGAATAAGCCTTGTCGACTTGAATCTTTGGGCACCGAAGCAAGGTCGTATACTCTTCCACAGTAGGCGTCAAATCTACCTTCCCAAAAGTGAAACAACTGTAGGCAGGATTCCAAAACTGAGCAAGGGCTCGGAATAAATACTTGTCCACTTTGACACTAAGCAGATAAGGTAGGTCACCGTAGTTACAATAGAACAGCTGCTTGGCCTCGACATCCCATTGATCCCAGACTTCTTTCATTTCTCGAAGGTCATTCTGGATTACACTGATACGGGTAAAATCCCACAATTCTGACATGTACCCTTTGGTAAGACTATCGCCTTTCTCCCGCTGTGTTGTTTCAGCCCATATTCGCACAGCCGCATTATCCTCTACTTTATCAACAAACCCCTTTTCCATGATAAGCTTTCTACCAAGAAACTGAACGCGAATCGACACCTCTTTTAGAATGAAGATGCCATGCAATCACAAACAAGGTAAATTAGCATTAAACACAGAATAAGATTTAAAATAAGCGACAATAAATACAACATTCATTTAGGTAAGCACTAAAAATTTGGAGTAGCTCTACTTAGGTCAGTTCCTATGGCTCATTACATGAGGTTTGGCTCTAAAGTAGGGTACCTGAACCAGCAGATTCCTCGATCCTCACCCATTATAGGCTCATACGGACCAAGTTCGATTCAGGGGGATACATTTCCCTATGGCCATGCGGAGATGAAAATCTCACGAAGACATAGGTACGGATGTATCCCGGAAGCGATTCACTATCCCATGCGGAGGTGAAAACCTCACGAAGGCGTAGTTTCTCACTCCCACTTAAAAGGGTGTGACCAACGGTCATGCAATGCAATGCAGAAAGATATAAAAATTTAAAATACAAAACCTGATGAAAACTATAACTCAAAACAAATGAAATGCAATGAGAGGATCGTAAATTTAAACCAAAATTTTAACTTTCGACAAAAAGACAAAAAATAATCAACTCGTGGCTTGACTCTCTTATTCTAAGGTCTCCCCAGTGGAGTCGCCAAGCTGTTGACACCATTTTTTGGATAAAGACGGGGTCAACTTGGGTTTTGGAAAATGAAAACAAAAAATGGGAGTCGCCACCAATCCTTTTTTATGAGGTGTGATTGGATTACCTCAAAAAATGGTTGTTATAATAAACGGTTTGATTTTATTAAAACAACGGTTTTGGTCCACAAAATTTAGAAAATGGGTTCGGGAGTCGGTTACGCACGAGGAAGGATTAGCACCCTCGATACGCCCAAAATTGGTACCCAGTTGATTACTTAATGTCTTAATGTCGAAAATTGAGAATTTAAAAGAATTTTAAAAATACGATCCTTGTATTAAAGTGTTGAAAATTTTGGGGAAAAGAGGGGCACGTTCCACGTTGATCGAGAAAGAAAGCATCATATCCAGTAAGTTAGGACACAATGTCTCGAATTCCCGATATGCGAATGAATGTCAAAATTTACTTATTTAAGAGATGTTTAATTATCTTGGATTAAAAAGGGGATTATGTCCAGTGAGTTAAGACACGATCTTTTTTTATTTCCGAGATCATTTAAAACTTATGTTTGAAAAGATTCGTGTAATAAAGTTTAAAAGAATATTCAATTGTTTAAATCAAATGAAGAAATCGCAACCCAATACGTTAGGGCACAATTTCTCAAAATATTAAACATTGAATATTACATGTATTTCAAAAAATCATCATCTCGAGAAAACAACGTGTCACATCCAATGCGTTAGGATACAACATATTGAATTCTCGATAACGAGCTTTTTATCGTTTTTTTTAAAGAATAATCTCGATTATTTGGGTTCAACGAAGAAAATCGGAACCCAATACGTTAGGGCTTGATTCTCTCGAAGATCTAAAACCGAATATTACTTATTTTTAAAATTTCTTTTTTGAAGTCTAAATAAAAAATTTAGTGCAATGGAAATGATGATGATATAAGCAAAATAATATAAACAAAGGCTACTAGGTAAAAATAAATACAGAGACGAACTAATATAATACATAATTATAAGCATATTAAAACATTCATTCTAAATAATGAAAATGTAAATGAAGAAATAAACAAAGAAAATGTATATAACTATAAAATATAAAATATATATGTGTTATAGAATATGAAAATGTGAGTATTTACATATACATGAGTAGATTATAAAACATAAAAATATATAATAAAAGTATGTACATTACAAGAACGTGTATATGTACATAAATATGAAAATTTAAGATGGAATAATGTGCATATATATATACTTATAAATTAAAAAAATGTACATACATATATTATAAAAATTTATTCACATATACATACATGCTTGAAATTGTAAAATAATAACAAGAATATGTATATAAACATATATGAAACATGAGATGTACGAATGTATGTATATATATACGGATGGTAGAAATATAGGCATATAAATATAAATACTTAAAATGTATATATAAATACATACATAAATTATAAAATAGATAATATAATCATGTATAGATATTATTAAATATTAGACATATATATGTATATATATATAGTAAGATTTAAAGTAAGAAGACAATAATAAAACATCACATTCAAATGACAAAATAACCAAAAATAAAGAAAAGGGATTAAAATACAACTTAAACTAAATTGACAGGATAAATAAAAAATAAACCAAACGTAGGGACTAATTTCAAAGGCGCGAAAGAAGCTAAGGATTAACTGGGGAAATATCCCGCATCAACCAAACGGCGCCGTTCCAAGGAAGTGCACATACATGGTCTGAGGATTGAAATAAAACAAAAGGAAACTTTAAGGCCGAAATTGCGAATAATAAAAGAATTGCATTGAAAACGCCATAAAGGCAGAGGGGCTTATTTCGCAAATATCCCCTCAAGCCTAAACACGCGGATCCTTGGGGCCCGACGGGTCAACACGCGGGTCATGCTCAATACGGCGCCGTTTTGGAGCCACTGATCAGACTCCAAACGGCGTCGTTTCACACATCACATAAGGGTCCAAAGAACCCTAATCTGGCAGCCACCCATTCACTTTCAAAAAAGAAAAAAGAAACAATAATAAAACAGAGAGCCCGACGCTCTCCCCTCGGTCTTGAGGCTTAGACCTCCGTCTCCGCCTCCATGGCCAGTGGCCGGAGTCGCGCGAGAACGGTCTCCCTCTTTGCGGCGTCCTTGAAGGCTAAGCCTTCTCAACCGCGATATCAAAAGGAAAAGGGGTGACACGCCTCTTTCGGCCCAACTCCTACGGCGGCAAGGGTGGGGGCTTCGACGCTAGCCCATCGAAGCAAAAGGTACCTCCTTTCCCTTTTAGTTCCGTTTCTTTTGTTGAACAATTGCAGAAAAAAGCAATAAGTAAAGATTAATAAAACAAGAACAAAAAACGGGAGTCAACCTTTTTGATCTGTCTTTTTTTGAATGTGAAATGCCGTTTTTTTTTTTACAGAGATGTTGCTTTTCTTTTATATCTCATTTACATTGTATTTTAGTTGTGTTCTTTGTATTATCTATTGTGTGCTCCGACTTTCTCTGCCATTTTGCAGGTGTTGATGAGGCTAGGCACGGTGGGTGGCGATGGGACATGGCAGACGGCAGAGGGAGGGATGCGGCGCTAGGTTTGGCTAGGGTTTCATTTTTCTGAAACCCTAGCTGGGTTTTTAGGGGGAATTGGGCTCGTTTTAGGCTGGTGGTTTAGGTTTAGGTGGGCCTTGGGTGTTTTATTTGGGTTGGTTTTGGGTAGCGGGCCACCGGGTAAATGGGCCTGCAACAACTGCTATTAACTAATAACAAAGTCAGTTGTACCAGTCTAACTATCTCTAATAGTGTGGGCTATTTTTTATGGCTTTTCTGTTCGATTCAAGCCCTTTTGTATTTTTTTTAGTTTGCTTTCGCTTTGTTTTGGTGCCTTAGAGAAATTCTATAAGAATTCTGATTTTTCGAATAAAAGACCGACTTAGATGGATTTGAACCCAAGAAATCGCCTAAGGCCGCGCGATTTGCCAGACTAAAGTTCTAACCTTATGGCACAATGTTATACATGAACTTTGATTTTGTGCAATTTTATACATGAATTTTAATTTGATTCAATTTTCATAAACTAGTAATAAAACTATTAATATAGCACCATTTTATGTTTATATATTGCATACACAAATAATTATATTAATATAATATGAAAATAACTTAATGTATTTATTTCTTAAATGCATACAATTGAATCAAAATTAAAGTTTCATTTGTATAATTACACCAAATCAAAATTCATGTATCAAATTGCATATTAGACCAAAGCTTATGTGTAATTTTGATTTTATTCTTTTTTATTTAGAATCCTTTAATATATACGTGGCATACCCAATCGTCTTTCGGTTTAGATTGTTCATTTTGAGCAAATTATCTATTGACTGTGACTAAATTGATAAATTTAATTAAAATGATCAAAATAGGAACAATCATATTTTAGGGTGATTAAAGGAATAGTTTACTCTAAATTTTAACTCTGTTGAAATTTGACCTTATTTATTTTTTTTAATAATATAAAGATTAAATTAATCTATTTACAGTAGAAAGACTATTTTAATTCAATCATTATAATACAAGAACCGATTAAATACATTTAGCCTAATATATCAGTATCAATTTTATTTATAAATTATGAATTTCATAAAAGAAAAAGTTTTTCATGATTAAGTCAGCTCAAATAGTAAAAAGTTTTCACTTGTTAGTGGACAACTTGATTAATTCCGCCCATTTAGTGAAATTTTATTTTATATTTTTAATTAAAATAATATTAATTAATAATGTTTTTTATTTCTATTAAGTTTAACACCTATTATCTTTTTTTTCTCCAATATTATAATAATATAAAATAATATTTCGAACAGAGTGTAACTCAAATATATAAAAAAATAAAATCTGATAGGATTTAATAAAGTGAAAAAAGTAATGGGACAGTTAATCAACATATGATAGTTTGCAAAAGGAAAAAAAACTTTATTTATTTGACCTATTTCCTATGGTTCATCATATAGAACTTTGGCCTAAATTAAATGTTTGAAAAAAAATGACCTTTTTATACATTGATATTCAGAAAAAGAGAGTCTAGTGGAAATGATGACCATGATTAACCAAATGATGCTATGAAATATTCAACAACATTAATAAATCATAAGCCTAAAAAACAAGAATTTGACCCAATCACTAATCCAAAGTCCAATCACTATCAACTATACCCCAATTTCATTTTTAATAGAATACACATTTTCACTGCATTTGACTTTAAAAACTATATGAATGAAAAATAAAAAGAGATTGGAAGGTGGGGGAAAACTGAAAAGGCTAGAGTAGGCATATGTGTTTGACAGGTAGTCAATTGGATCATTAAAGGGTATATGTATCAGAAGCCTAACATCTGCAATGCTCTTTCACACATTGCAGCAAAATGCCAAATACTCTTACAATTACAGATTATACCCTTTTTCTTTGATGCTACCCTTTTCACTTTCTTTTATAAGGCAAGCCATGGCAGCCCCCCCTTCTATTTTTTTGCCTTTGAATTCCTTCACCTTCTTAACCTCCTTATGAGTAAGAAGTTAGAACCAGACACAAAGAACCTCAGCAAATAAAAACCCAATCTTTTTTTTTTCTTTTTTGTTTTTCCTTTGAGTTGTCAATATCTCTCTTGAGTGGTCTTTCCCTTTTATGCTCATAGTATTAGCCCCCATATTTTTCCTTTTTACACAAAAAGGTTAGCTTTTTTTTTTTCTTTTTTTCTCTCTTTTTTTTTTTGCAATGGAAGAAACTGAAGAGCACCACCATGTGAACAAGAAATGCACTACCAAAACCAGGACTTTCAAGGGCGGGAATAATAATCCTCATAAGCATCATTACCAGCACCCATTGTTGCAATATTCAAGCCACTTTGGATTGTTTAACCAGAACCAGTTCCAAAGTTACTCTTACTACCCTGCTTTGCTCCCTTTACCCCCTCCAATACCTTTGCAGCTGGCTTTAACCCCACCTCTCTCTCAAAACCAAAACTTTCAAACTAAAACCCACTTGCAGAAACTTCCATGTAAGGTTAATGATTCTCCTCCACTTGCCACCTCTTCCGTCCCTGATACACAAGTCCCAGTTCTAACAATGACACCAGGTGACCCCCCAATATTTATATTTGTTCTTCTTATTTCATCTGCATGTATCATCATTTTAAGGTCATGGTTTATTTTTCTTCAACAAAACTGATTAAAAATAGGATCTTTGTTGTATCCTTTTGTTCCAATCTTTAGTTATATGCAAAAAATGATAAATTTATAGCTAGAGCCTATAAATGATATGTACCCTGTTAATTCTTATATTTGAAACTACTGGACTTGATTGATTTTTGTTGGGAACTTTTATCTATCCAAGTGGTTGTATTCAAGTTCTTAACTTTTTTTTTCTCGTTCAATGAACCAATCAGCTCCAGAGGGGCTTCATGGGAGAACAAGTTTTCCATATAAAGGAAGGAAGGTGAGGAGTAGTGATACAAAGGAAGCACTGGTGGCTGCTAGGAGACCAGATTCTGGTGGTGTTGAAGGGCCAGTAATCACTCTCCTTGCCAACCATTTTGTAGTGAAATTTGACCCCTCTCTTAAAATTTACCATTACAATGTTGAAATATCTCCTAGTCCCTCCAAGGAGGTTGCTAGGATGATCAAACAGAAACTGGTGGAAAACAACTCAGGTTTACTCTCAGGTGCTCATCCAGCTTATGATGGTAGAAAGAATATATACAGCCCTGTCGAGTTCCAAAATGATAAGCTTGAGTTCTTTATTAGTCTCCCAATACCCACCACCAAGTCAGGTTTACCTTTTGGGGAATTGAATTGCTTCCCACAGAAGCAGAATCAGCTCAAAGTGTTTCGAATCAATATCCGACATGTTTCAAAGTTTGATGGAAAGGATTTGAGAAGTTACTTGAGCAAGGAAGGTGATGATTGGATCCCACTCCCTCAGGATTATCTCCATGCTTTGGATGTTGTTCTTAGGGAGGGTCCAATGGAGAAGTGTATACCGGTAGGGAGGTCGTTTTATTCGAGTTCAATGGGAGGTACTAAGGAAATCGGAGGGGGAGCTATTGGATGGAGAGGTTTCTTTCAGAGCCTTCGACCAACGCAACAAGGATTAGCGCTCAATGTTGATTTCTCCATCAGTGCCTTCCATGAGAGTATTGGAGTTATCCTTTACTTGCAAAAGCGGCTGGACTTTCTCCGAGACCTTTCTCAAAGAAAGACAAGGAGTTTGAGCGATGAAGAGAGGAAAGAAGTGGAGAAGGCATTGAGAAATATCAGAGTTTTCGTTTGCCATCGAGAAACAGTTCAACGGTACCGTGTTCATGGCTTAACTGAAGAAGCTACCGAAAATCTTTACTTCCCTGACCGGGGTGGTAAGAATTTGAGGCTTGTTGATTACTTTAAGGATCACTACAATTATGACATACAGTTCAGGAACTTGCCATGCTTGCAAATCAGTAGGAGCAAACCATGCTATCTTCCCATGGAGCTTTGTATGATTTGTGAAGGCCAAAAGTTTCTTGGGAAGCTTTCAGATGATCAGACTGCAAGGATCCTTAAAATGGGCTGCCAGAGACCGAAAGAACGAAAAGCCATAATTGATGGAATCATGAGAGGACCAGTAGGGCCTACAAGGTAATGTTATACAACACTATGAAGAATTTACTTGATTATATTTGATTGCAAGTAAAACTTAAGGATTTGCACTTTTTCTTGGCAGTGGCAACCAGGCAGAAGAATTCAAACTCCAAGTTTCGAGAGAAATGACTCGGTTGAACGGGAGGATTCTTCAACCTCCCAAGCTCAAGCTTGGTGATGGTGGACACATAAGAGATATCACTCCTTCCCGCCGCGATCGCCAATGGAACCTTTTGGACAGCCATGTATTTCAAGGAACGAGAATAGAACGGTGGGCGCTTATAAGTTTTGGGGGCACCCCTGATCAAAAGTCTAACATCCCCAAATTCATAAACCAGCTTTCTCAAAGGTGTGAGCAGCTGGGGATCTTTCTTAACAAAAGCACAATCGTCAGCCCTCAATTTGAATCAACACAGGTGCTTAGTAATGTGTATCTTTTGGAATCTAAGCTCAAGAAGATCCACAGAGCTGCTTCCAACAATCTCCAGCTGCTCATATGTGTAATGGAGAAAAAGCACAAAGGCTATGCGGATTTGAAACGAATAGCGGAGACAAGTGTGGGAGTTGTGAGCCAGTGCTGCTTGTATCCGAACCTTGGGAAACTCAGTTCACAGTTTCTTGCAAATTTGGCCCTGAAGATCAATGCCAAAGTTGGAGGTTGCACAGTTGCTTTGTACAACTCGTTGCCATCTCAGATTCCACGTCTTCTCCGGCTCAATGAGCCTGTGATCTTTATGGGTGCCGATGTGACACATCCTCACCCGCTTGATGATTTCAGCCCATCAGTTGCCGCCGTGGTTGGTAGCATGAACTGGCCTGCTGCAAACAAGTATGTATCTAGAATGAGGTCTCAAACGCATCGACAAGAAATTATTCAAGACCTCGCTGCAATGGTAGGGGAGTTACTTGATGACTTCTACCAGGAAGTAAACAAACTGCCCAAGAGAATCATCTTCTTCAGAGATGGTGTAAGCGAAACTCAATTCTACAAAGTGCTTAAAGAGGAGCTGCAAGCTGTTAAAGAAGCTTGTGCAAGATTTCCGGGTTATAAACCTCCCATTACTTTTGCAGTAGTACAAAAGAGGCATCACACAAGGTTGTTCCCATTCGAAATCGATCCTTCTTCCATGCAAAACCAACATTTTGATGAAAATATTCCCCCCGGAACCGTAGTGGATACCGTGATAACACATCCAAAGGAATTTGATTTCTATCTTTGCAGTCATTGGGGGGTGAAGGGTACTAGCCGCCCGACTCATTACCATGTGTTATGGGATGAAAACCATTTCACTTCCGACGAACTGCAGAAGCTGGTTTACAACCTATGTTACACGTTCGTAAGATGCACCAAGCCTGTGTCTTTGGTGCCGCCTGCGTACTACGCGCACCTGGCAGCATATAGAGGGAGGCTTTACCTCGAGCGATCAGAATCCATTGCTTGTATGAGAAGTTCTCCCACAATTTCACGTCCAGCTCCTCCGAAGGCAACACCATTACCGAAACTAAGCGAGAATATTAAGAAACTCATGTTCTACTGCTAAAACTATATGATCCTCACAATCACATGTAAAAGTAGTGGATGAATTTATAGCCAAATTGCGAAGTTTCATGTGATTACAAGTGGTAGAGCTTGGATTTGGTCATGCAAATAGTTGTACAATTATCATAGCAGCAAAGTGACAAATCTTAAATTCCATTTTGTTGACTTTTTTTCTTCCCATGAAAATTCTTTGGTTGGTTTAAACATGAAATATTCATATCCAGAATCACTGCAGACAGCACGTGGATTAGTTGAAGTGAGCTAAAATCATTAATGATTTAAGCAAAAAAGGAGTGAGTGAGTAAATGAGTGGTAAGAAGAATACTGTAATGAATATTTGGTAAATATTATTTATGAAATGATGATAAATAGAATAGGGTTGGGAAAAAGGGTCCAAAAAATACTACGAAACCAAGTCAGCTTTTGAGAGAGAAAAAGAAAAACAAAAGAAAAGGCAAGGAGAAAAAGGGCAGTGAAGTCTGACTTTGGACATTGCGTTTTGTCTGAGAAAAGGGGTTAAAGTAGAGACAGAAAGGACTCTGCTACTCTGAACCAAACATGGGTTATACACACTGATAAGGGGTTCCTCTCTTACCTCACTATGTCACACGTGCTTCATCCTTTATCTCTCTCCTTTCTCAGGTTTTCTGTTTTTCTATCAAATTTTTAAAAATGTTTCACAAATTTAAATTTAAATTTTAATCAACATTTTAAAATAAAAAATATTTATTTAGTAGTAATGTAATTAAATAAAATAATATTATAATGAATTTAAATTTAATAAAATAATTTTTATCAACCTTAAAAATTAAATTTAAATTTTAAAATTGAAAATTGAAAAGATTAAAAGTATATATTATATTAAAATAATTTAAATTAATTTTTTAAATTTTGATGGGATAAAAAATATATTTGTTTATTTAACGAAGAGGTTGAAGAAGATTGAATTCAATTATTAATTAACAAAAGTGTCAATAGAAATTCACAAAAATTAAATTATTATTGATTATTACGAGGGATTAAAGTTTTAGTTATACAAGTTGTTTTTAAAAAATGTTAAATTATTTTTGAAAAGGTTGATGGTGTTTATAATTATTATAAAAAATATTTTTAAAAAGATAAATCATCATTTTAAACATTAGGTTACAAAATAATTTTATTGAGAAATATAATTTTAAACTAAAAGTTATTTTTTTAACTTAGATTAAAATATCGTTTAAAAAGCTATTTGTTTATTAATGTTTTTTGAAAAATATTTTTCACCCTAATAATAAAATAAAACCTTGATTAAAGTAAGACCAAAACCCTTCTTTTTTTTTTTCGGTTGACTATACCTTTAATCCGGATTAAATCATGTTAAATTAAATCTCTAAATAAGAGATAAAAGTCCTCATAATTGAGAAAAAATTAATTAAATTAAAAAATAACCTGAATTAAATTAAAGTATTTAGACAATTTATAAAATATAAATTCACTAGAAATTGAATTAAATTCTACATTTTATGAAACCAAATAATATAAAAATTTATATTAAAAAAAAATCAAACCAAACCAATATCACCCATACTCAACTTCATAGAAAATTTTGTTTAAAAAGGTATCAAAATTTATGTCGCATAACCTAGAAGGAAGGTTCCATTGAAGGGTTGGGACATAGAAGAAATGGGCTAGGGTATGAAGTAAAATAATGAAAGAAAATGGGAGGGAAGTGAGTTGATGGTGGGTGATGATTCCTTGTGTCGGTATCCTATTTCACATTGATTGATGTTTCATTCATCTCTTACAAAACGAAGGGTCTTTTCTCTCTCTCTCTCTCAGATAAGGTTGGAGTATCAAGCAAACCCAAAGCTTCACCTCATTCCCAGTCTCTGGTTTTGATGATCCCCCTAATTACACTTGGGGTCTTTAAATCATCCATCCTAAACCTTTTATTATTGTGAATGTACATACTAAAAGTACAGCTTTGATCCCTTTATCGTTGTACATACCGAATCTTTTGTCTAAATTCCCTTTCAACGTTTACCAAATTTAATCAATCCTACCAATATTTTCACCCATCATGTAGCTGCATAAGGAAATCTCAGAAGTTGCTATAATTTTGTTTTATTATTTAAAACATGTATCAAACTTTTTTCTACAGTTGAAGGCCTATCCTTTGTTTTATCTAACAATTTCTTTCCTCTACAATATGGTTGAAATTTTATTAATTTTCTTTTAAGTTTGACTATCAAAAGTTAATTTTTTTTTTTGAAGTTCTAAATCCAAACCCAGCTAAATCCCACCATTGTACATGGATGACAATGAGATATGCATTTATAGTTGGTGAATATATGGTTCAAGTCCCTACATTTTTTGTTTATTTAGAATTTTATCATTTATTTTTATTTCAATGAATTTAATTTCTTTGCTTTTCAAATTTTCAAAATGTAAGTCTAGTTCTTAAAATCATTAAATTATTTTATTAAATTCAAATTTATTACATCTTTTTTTTCTTACTATATGATTTCTAAGTAGACTTGTCCAAGAATTAAATAATTTACCTGGCCTGATAAGCCCGTCCTGACTAGGGCCTAACTTGAACAAATAATTTTTACTAAGTTAGGCCCAATTCAGCCCAAATTTAAATAATAAAATTTATTTTTAAATTATTTTTTTATAAAAATATATCAAAGAACAACTAAAATATATTCTTAATATTTTATTACTTTTTTAATAATAAAACAGACTTTTTTTTTGTGGGGCAAGCCAAGTAAAAAAGGGCTTGAAAAATATTTTAGAATTAAATTTTGACCCAACTCATAGACACCTTTACTACCAATTTGTTTTAAAATGTTACAACTACAAATTTAACAAAATAATTTTAACAGTATTTACATTAGAACCTGAATTTTAAAATTTATAAAGTAAAAGGCTAAATTCATAAAAATAAAAGTACATAAATTAAATTCCAAATGTAAGAGGAGTAATATTTCTTGTAGCATATTTTAACCTTTATCAAAATCATCACATTCTATTCCTTCGCTATTTTTTTTTAATAATGAAATTCCCATTGCAAAGGTAGCAGCAGTGCAAAATGGGATCAAGTGAGAAAAGTTCCATTTGATTGTGCTCTATTTCATCATCTCTCACAAACAATGTTAGTCATAAGGCCAAGTAACAGAATTCATAGGTATACTTGTTGTAAACGCTAAAAAACGCGCCCTTCTACGGTTTTCTCTTCTGGGATCTGAAGCAACTCTCGAATTCCTTCACAAACCTGTAGCAAGGGTATGCAATTAATTGTTGATGCCAACCAAAACAAAATGATCACCCATGTACACAGAACTTTCAATGGGACATGACATGTACAAACATACCAATTTAATTTGTGCTTTGATTGATGCAATTAAGCGAGTATACTCTTCTATTTGCCTGCATGGTACAATTGACAATTAAAAAAAAAAAAACTTGAGAGAGGAAAAGAACCAAGAAGAAACTATACAACTGAGTGTGTTACGTTAAGTGAATTTAAGCTTAATACATCCTATTGCAGAGGCCAAAGACTGATTGTGTTCCTTCCAACGTTGTCAAGCGCATAAGACACATTCTAGGCGCTAACTCAGGCGTAAGGCACCAAAAAGAAAAAGAGCTACCCTAAGTAAATCGCAGCATGTATATGTTTGAGTTTTTGTTTGCGTCTATATATATTTATATATAAAGCCTAAACATATCATGGAACTCTAGAGTCTGGTCTAGGTTATCTAGAAAACAAGAAAATATTTCATTAGTCAATATGCATGATTTCATCAAATATAAATTATATATATGTATGTATGATTTCCTTATGGTCCATGTCTATAGATGAATGTTGAAATACTGAAAAGTATACACTCTGATATTAGTTTTCTTACTAGTAAAAGTATAGCTAAAGAGATAAGTGGAAAATAGAAAAAAAAAAAAATTAAACAGAACTTCAATCAAGCAAGCTTTTTTTATGCCTAAAGCTTTACAAAAAGCACACCTAGGTGCACCAGGCATGCATCTAATTAAATGGGCCTTGTCCGGAAGGGTCTGACTTTTGTTGTCTAGTGCTAAGGCACATGCGCACCAAGGCACATGTCTTGACAACACTTCTTTGATCTTTAACCTCACCTATGGACCTATGTTGATGGTCAAGGCCAAAGTTACACCTAACATAAGTGATGATGAAAAATAAAAAAAAGGTCAAGATCAGCAAAACCAGCTTCTCGAGTTGTACCGGAATATAGGAAAAGATGGATAAAGTTTTAAGTTTCATACTACTTTATAGTGACATTGGTGGATCCCATGATGATATTAAACCAATATATCCTTGCATAACATGATAGAGTTTGCAATGACTGAATTGTACATAGCATTTATATACAATTCTATCTGACTGGTTAGAAAGAAGTAGGTTATGAGCAGTTCTTTTGTGCTTGAGGCTATAAGCAAGTAAGACCTACAGAAGTTCCAAACAGGGCTTCTTGATCAATTGAAGAAAACCATATACCTTTCCAGTTTTTCCTTCCTCAATGAGATAAACTTTAATGCTTCTGACCAGGTGAACTCCACATGAAACCCGAGTCCGACATCCACAAATATATGTTGGGTATCTGGCCTGTAAACATCAAAAGAGGAAGCCCCCGAAAAACCACAAGCACACACAAATCCAAGAAAATTTAATTATAATAATAACGGATTAAACATGGGATGAGCAAATTCTTAAGTCAAAATCCAATTGCAATCACAAAGTTCAACAGTAGTCTTAAGTTTTAACCTACATTACATACAAGTTCACCCTTGAACCAAAAACAAGTAAAGGGCATATAAAACATGAATAATCCTATTTCATGATACCATGACAATGTGGAAATCACGACATAAATGCATAAATTGCAGTATTTTTTTTTAATTCTGAAAAGGAAAATGGAGTGAACATTAGTACAAAAGTAAAACTAAAAATAGGTGTATGATAAACCAAAAACGATAGACATAGAAGACTTACACTTCTGCTTGCATGTACACTTCAGACCCGAGATTAACCAAGGTCCGAAGACTAGTTACACTGTTTTTCTCTAAATTTTCTATGTTCTTCCGCAAATCAGAGCTACATGAAAAAGTGTCAAAGTAAACAGATACAAAGCTCTAATCTTTCAGCAACAAAAAAGAAACCCCATCGAGGGAAAAAAAAAACAAAATTTGCATTGAAAATTCTTAAAGTGTGTCCTTGTTACTCAAAAAGGAACAAATTCATCTCTAAATAAAAGGATACAAAATTTTTTGCTGGTCAAAGATTTTGTCGCTGCAAAAATATGGGGAAAATATGATTAGCAATGTCGTTATTCCTTTTCCTTTTGGTGTTCAAATATATAAATAAAAAAAGCAGGCTAAATATTAGTACAGGAAAAATGGGAACGTTGTCAATTCATACCGTTCAGCAATAGCATGAACAAGATCAGGTTTAAGGCGGCGATCGACAAATTCTTCGAATTTCTGTACTTTCTCCTGGCGTAAGCTGTCCATTTCTTCTGCCCAGTGAAAAAATAATATTCAAGTAAATTAAAGTAAACCTGTCTTCAAATCGGGGTTCAGCGAAAATTCTGGTTTAGGCATTTCACCGAACGGCTAAAAAGCATGAGCTTTTTGGTCGTATCACCCCCCCCCCAAAAAAAAAAGAGTAAGTGCCTTCTGAAAGCGAAAGTGGCTCACCTCACCTGTCGAGGGCCGGCCGATTGAACGTCTCCTCCGGATGTTTGAAGGTAGGTAAAGAAGGGAAGCCCTACTACAATATTAAAAAGGGAAAGGTAGAAAAGGAAAAAACATATATATCGAGCTGAGGAGAGAGTTGCAGTTTGAAGCAAAAACGCGCCCAAATGTTGTTATTATTAGCAAATAGCAAATACCGATAAAAATAGTAAGCTCTTGTAAATCTATCGTTATATTAAAAATTTTATATATTTTTATTATTAAAAATTAGTTTGTATTAGAAGTATTAATGTGCTGGGTTCAGATTAGGCCCAATAAAAATTTCAGTCCCAATTGGTAGGCTTGGGCTGGCCCAAAAAAATAGGTTGATATTTTTATTCAAATCCAGCCCATATTATATATGTTAAATCCAAGTTTGACTTTTTTTTATCCTAATTTCATCAATCCACTTTAATCAACTTTTGTTTCTTCTTTTTTTTTCCGATTCAATCGAAAATAACAAGTTTAGAGTATCGAAAGAGAGAATCAAAATGATTTTTCCCTTGATCGAATTGAATTCAAATGGAATCAAAATTAATAAAAAGCAAAGCAACCAAAAAAAACCCAAACTTTTGAAAGTAGTAAAAAGAGAACAAAATTGGGTTCAAATAAGGAAGCGTAGATCTAAAGGGAAAGGAATGATCGTGAAAAGGAAATGAAAGGAACAGTAGGTGAAAGATCAATATTTTCTACAAAAATAAAGAAATTAAAATCAGCGAAAAACAACAAAATGAAGAGAAGCAATAGTGGTGGCAATGACAAAGAAGCAAGGAAAAATTTAAGGATTAATGGGAAATAGGGATTGGAAAGGGAAAGGAAAGAATATCAGGACTAGGTCTGCTGGGAAGTGGGGAACAAGGGTAAAATTTAGAGTTAATAAAATCGGGCCAGACTAGGTCAAACCCGAGCTGAAAATTCCTTTACTAAAAACTGACCCATTTTTAAAAAGGCCCTCATTCTTAAATTCAAGCTAATTTTTTGAACTTATATTTTTATCCAACCATCCTATATTTCGAGTGAGCCTTTGGGTCAAATCAAGTGGCTCGGCCCATGGACAGGTCTAGTTTGTATACGTCAACATAAAGTACACATGACACAGTTAAATGGACAAAATTTTTAATAGAAGAATCAACCTGCTTTTTAATCTAATATATAGGGATTAATTTACATATTTTTTAAGTAGAAAGATAAAATACAATCTAACTCTTGATACGAAAACTTATACGATGGTTTGAGCCTTGTGTAATTACATTTTATGGTAATATTCGGAAAAATAAGGTTTCTACCATCCATCCTAATTACACGTTTGATCTAGAATTGCTTGGGATTAATTTTGGTTGACTAATTTTTTTTCCAAAATTTGAGTATTTTAAATTTAATTAAGGTTGATTTTATGTTTGAATTACTTCTAAATTAAATTATTGGAGTTTGTGAATGAAATATTTTAGGTTGAGATTATATAAGTTTAAAGTGATTCAACCTTATTAAATTTCAATTTCGATTTTTTAATAGCTCAAATTGAATAAAATTATTATATTAACTTTTATGATTAAATTGAATTACGTGGAAATTAAACTTTTATATTTTGTTATTTTAAACCAAAATTGATTTAAGATGAATTTAAACCGCTAATATCATTATTGCTATTTAGAAATGTAAAAAAAAAGAATTTATTTAAGCAAATATAATTTTGTGAAAAATTAATAATTATTTATGAAATAATCAAAAACATATAAATAGCTCTAAAAAATAAATAAATGTTATCACCGGTACTTTTCCTCTTTTTGATATTGATATAATTGCTTTAATTGATCCTGGTTCGACATATTCATATATTTGCACGAATTTAGTGAATAATAAAAATTTACCTGTTGAGTCCACTGAATTTGTGGTTAAAGTATTGAACCCCCTGAGCCGGTATGTGATGGTGGATACAATTTGCAAGAATTGTCCTTTAATGATACGGGGTTATTGTTTCCTAGCCAATTTGATGTTATTACCGTTTGATGAATTCGATGTAATTTTGGGTATGGACTGGTTAACCCAGCATGATGCCGTGGTAAATTGCAAACAAAAGTATATTGTGTTGAAATGTTAGAATGGTGAAATGATCTGTATTGAATCTGATAATTTGAATGGGTTGTCTAATGTGATATCAGCCATGTCAGCACAGAAATATGTCAGAAAAGATTATGATGCTTATCTTGCCTATGTGTTGGACATTAAAGTGTCTAAATCTAAGATTAAATCAGTGCCAGTGGCATGTGAATATCCTGATGTGTTTCTAGAGGAGTTACCCAGATTACCACCGGTCAAAGAGGTTGAATTTTCTATAAATCTTATTCCAGGGACTACACCGATATCTATAGCACCCTACAGAATGGCTCTGACAGAATTAAAGGAGCTAAAAGCACATTTGCAAGAGCTGACTAATAGGGGTTTTGCTCGACCCAGTTATTCACCATGAGGTGCACGGGTTCTATCTGTTAAGAAAAAGGATGGATCGTTGAGATTGTGCATTGATTACCGACAGCTCAACAAAGTCACAATTAAGACATTGCCTCGTATTTATGACTTGTTTGATCAATTAAAAGGTGCCACAGTGTTTTCAAAGATTGATATCCGTTCTGGTTATTATCAGTTACGAGTGAAAGACTCGGATGTACCAAAACAGCCTTCAGAATCAGGTACGGGCATTATGAATTCATTGTGATGCCGTTTGGCTTGACTAATGCACCAACGGTATTTATGGATTTAATGAATAGAATTTTCAGACCGTATTTGGATAGATTTGTTGTTGTATTCATTGATGATATTCTGGTATATTCCTGAGATGAAAATGAGCATGCTAACAATTTGAGAATTGTTCTGCAAACTCTGCGTGAAAAACAATTGTATACTAAATTTAGCAAGTGTGAATTCTGGCTTCGAGAAGTTGGTTTTTTGGGACATGTTGTGTCGACTGAAGGTATTAGAGTTGATCTGAGTAAAATTTCAGCTATTGTTAGTGGAAGCCACCGAAAAATGTGTATGAAGTCAGAAGATTTCTGGGATTAGCCGGTTACTATCGGAGATTTGTATAAGGGTTTTCAATTATAGTTTCGCTGATGACATGGTTGTTGCAAAAAGATGTGAAATTTGAGTGGTCTGATAAATGCTAGTGAAGCTTTGATCGGTTGAAAACCCTGTTGACCAAAGCACTAGTTCTGGTTCAACCTGAATCGGGTAAGGAATTTGTGATTTACAGTGATGCATCATTGACTGGCTTAGGTTGTATTTTGATACAAGAAGGTAAAGTAATAGTCTATACTTCTAAACAACTTAAGCCACATAAAAAGAATTACCCGATACATGATTTTTAATTAGTAGCTATTGTATTTGCATTGAAAATTTGGTGACACTATTTGTTTGGTGAAAGTTGTTATATATTCATCGATCATAAAAGTTTAAAGTACTTGATGTCGTAAAAATATTTGAATATGAGACAACGCAGGTGGCTTGAACTGCTAAAAGACTATGATTTGGTCATCGACTATCATCCGAGAAAAGTAAATATAGTTGTGTAATATCCTGAATTAGGGCTTAATCGGAATAATGGTTTCGTGACCACAAATCCGAGATAGAAATAATTATTTTATAATTATTTTGATGATTATGATATGATTGCATGATTGTGTGAAAATTTCGTGATGAAATTCTATGCCTAAAGTGCTTAAATTGAAAGTAGGGACTAAATCGAATAAGTTGCAAAACTTGCATTCTAGAAGTTTTTAGTATGAAATTGTTTTGGAATATTAATGAGGAGGTCTTAAATAGCAATTTGACCAATTTTAAGTTCATGGACAAAATTAGGACATGGAAGGGATTTTTGGAAAGTTTAGTAGTAAGGGTATTTTGGTCATTTAGTTATTAAAATGAATTAAAAACAAAATTAAAAGCCAATTTTTGTCCATCTTCTTCATTAGGCCGAAATTTCAAGGGTTCTCCATAGCTAGGGTTTGTTTCAAGCTTCCAAGCTCCATAGTAAGTGATTTCAAGCCTCGTTTTTAATGTTCTTTACGTTTTTGGAATCCCGGTAGCTCGATTAAGCTTATGCTAGCAATAATTCAACCTAGGGTTCATATTTGGAAAAATACCCATAGGTTAACTTTGTGTATTTTGATGTTTTATGATAGAATATGAGGTTTTAAATTATGTTAGACAACTTGTGCTACTCGGTTTTGAGTGAAAACGAGTAAAAAGGGCTTAATCGGTAAAAAATTAGTCACAAGTATATGTTAGAGAGAGAATTTGATGTTGCCATAGAAGGGAAAAGTGATCAGCATGTTATAAAACATAAGAATAAGGAATAAATTTTAATTCCCGAGCCTAGGGGAAAAAGTGTAATTATGCAAAAGTTTAGGGGCAAAAGTGTAATTTTTCCAAAGTTCGTATTAAATGCTGTTTTGATGAATGTATGTATTAAATAAGATTAATTTGGCATTATAGATCAAGAGAAATGAGATTCAAGTCGCGATCGAGGAAAAGAAAAGATTGTGGACTAAATTGCAAAATCTTTATATTTTGGTACCAAGGTAAGTTCATGTGTAAATAATGTAGCATAATTGTTATTTTTAAGTTATTGATGTTAATTATATGATATGCTGATTTTTATTATGAAATATATGCTTTGTGGTTTTTTTCGAATAAAATGCAAATTATGTGTATTAATTGTTAAATATAAAGTACTACCGAGTATTGGTTTTGGTATTTTACGGAAGATGGCAAGGGTATGTGTTCGAGGAAAATCCAGTTTGAACCTTAGGAATAGATTAGGATACAAGTGACATGTCACTAGGATGGTTGAGCATCCGAACTCGTTGAGTTGAGTCCGAGTTCACTTATGGATACGAATGTCCGAACTTGTTGAGTTGAGTCCGAGTTCATGAGATGTAACTAGGCATCCAAACTCGTTGAGTTGAGTCCGAGTTCACTTATGGATGCGAACGCCTGAGCTCATTGAGTTGAGTCCGAGTTCACTTAGGGGCGGGTTACATGATTTCTTGATTACATATGAGGCACTTATGTGCAAATTATCCGTGTATCCGAGTTGTATTCCGATGTGTTCAACGGGTGAAATTTCTAGTGAAATGGAAGAACACTTAAGATGCAAGCGACGTTTTGGTAAGTGTTGTGAAATGGACACTTTGGACAGGTATGTTCTTAACCCTCGGGTTGAAAATAGATACAACAACGATAAGGTGGTAAGATGATGAATGATGTTTAGAAGTGTGAGATATGTTTTGGTGATACCATGCTAAAGTTGTTTGGTATATTTGTATTGTTATGTTACTTGTTATTTACATATGAACTTACTAAGCATTTATGCTTATTCCCTCCTCTTTATTTACTGTAGTTTTGAACAAGCCAGCTCGGGAATCGGGACGGGTCGAAGGTTCGATCACACTATCCAAATGACTTTCATTTGGGTAAATGGCTTGTAAAACTTAAGTATGGCATGTATAGCAATATACTTATTTTGTGTAAATAATTTTATGATATGGCCATGTTTGGTTGAGAAAATGTTTGATATTGATAAGTCATGGTGATGGCTAATTTAGATCATGTTTGATATTATGAAGTTTAATAGGTTATCTAGTTCATAAAAATTCATGGAAAGATGAAACTTGCCTTAAAACAGAATATTGCTGCAGCAATGACATGAATTTGAAAAATCACTAAAAATAGTATAAATGGAAATAAATGATGAATAAGTTATGAAATTGAAGCTTAATGAGTCTATTTTTATGTGGATTGAACAAAACAGGCATATAAATTATATTTTATGAGATATTTAAACTTTTGTGAAACAGGGCCAGAGTGATTTTTAGATCCCCTGTTCTAACTTTAAAAATTCATAATAAATTTTACAAAAATAATTATAAGTTATTATTTATATGTACAGATTCCTTATTGAGTCTAGTTTTAAGAGAAACAAACCTCATAGTCATTTAATTTCTGTATAGAGAAATATCCAATTCGTAATACACAGAGGTTAGAGCAGTCTAACCCTGAAACAGGGGAGACTTTAACTAATAAACTGTACTAATTGGCACAATAAAAAATTCTATAAAAAAATTATTAAATAGATATATGAGTCAAGATTTAGGGAAAATTTACGGATCTTGATTTCGAATTTCTTAACTCGAGATATGATTTTTCTTGTAACTGTGACGCGGGTAGTTAGAAAGCTGTGAATGTAGAAACAAATGATTTGAAGTTCTTAATTTGATAAATTATGTTCGGTAACCCCTGAAGCTCGACTTCGACGACGATTTCGGGCGTGGGGGCATTACATTTAGTGGTATCAGAGCAGGTTTAGTCGGTTCTCGGACTACGTGTTGTATGTACGAATTTTTGCTATACATGCCATATGTTTGAATTGTGATAGTGTGATGAGTTCTGACCTTTTTAAATGAATTTTTATATAGTAAATGGATCCTGATCCAGCTGTGGCAGATGAAGTAGAGAGTAATACGCCAGCTCCGGCTGAAGGGGCGGCGCTGACTGAAAACCCACCCCCTACTGTTGGTCAGGGAGGAGGAGAAAGGGATCAGGAAGCCTTTCTCCAAATGATGTGTGCATGGTACACTGAGTTCGTTCGTACGAACCCAAATGTACGACCTCCCCCACCTCCCCCAATTCCTCAACCTATGCCTCCGATGCCTCAGGGAGTGGATATGATAAAATTTCACAGAACCCCCGTTGATAGAATTTGTAAACAAAGGGCTGAAGAATTTAGAGCAAATATTGATGATGATGCAGAGAAAGCAGAGTTCTGGCTTGAAAATTCTATCCAGGTATTTGATGAATTATCTTGTACACCTGAAGAATGTTTGAAATGTGCTACATCTTTGTTGAGAGATTCAGCCTATAATTGGTGGAAGACTTTGATTTCGGTGGTACCGAAAGAGAGGGTAACCTGGGAATTCTTTCAAGAAGAGTTTCAGAAGAAATATATTAGTGAAAGATTTATTGATCAGAAATGTAAAGAGTTTCTTGAGCTGAAGCAAGGTAATATGACAGTCTCAGAATATGAAAGAGAGTTTGTTTGATTAAGTAAGTATGCCAGGGAATATGTTCCTAAGATTAAGTAAGTATGCTAGGGAATATGTTCCTACGGAAGCCAAGATGTGCCGACGATTTGAAGACGGGCTTAATGAAGACATTAAGGTATTTGTTGGGATCCTTGAACTAAAAGAAATGGTGGTACTTGTCGATCGAGCTTGCAAGGTTGAAGAACTACTGAAGGAAAAGAAAAAGGTAGAATCTGAAACACGAAATTGGAAGAAAAGACCAATGAGTAATGCACCTTCACAGCAACCCGGAAAGTCAAGAAATATGAATCCTCGTTCCCAAGTTTCATCTGGGCAATCATATGGAAATTTTAAGAAGCGAAATGTGGGTCCTAAATCTCAGACTACTTCTGCGGCTAGTGTGGGAAACACGAGATTTGTTAAACCCGAGTGCCAGTGGTGTGGTAGAAATCATTTTGGTCCATGCAGAGCAAATGAATGTTTTCGATGTGGTTCTCCGGATCATTTTATTAGAGACTGCCCAGAGAGAGCTGAGAAAGAAAAATTTCAGAGTGTAAAAGCTAGTGGTGCAGACTCGAGGAGAAGGTATCCGAGAAAAGCTGGAAGTGAAACAAGCAGTAAGAATGTAGCCAGAGATGCAGTAGTTAGATCTGAAGGAAGAGCTTCGGCTAGAACTTATGCTATTAAAGCGCGTGAAGATGCTTCCTCACCCAATGTGATTACCGGTACATTTTCTCTTTATGATACTAATGTTATTGCTTTGATTGATCCCGGTTCTACTCATTCATATGTATGCATGAAACTGGTGTCTAGTATGAATATACCTGTTGAGAACACAGAATTTATGATTAGAGTGTCGAACCCGTTAGGCAAATGCGTGATAGTTGATAAAGTAAGCAAGAAATGCCCTTTAATGATTCGGGGTCATTACTTTCCGGCCGACTTGATGTTGTTGCCGTTTGATGAATTTGATGTTATTTTGGGTATGGATTGGTTGACATTGCATGATGCTATAGTAAATTGCAAAGAAAAGGTTATAGAATTAAAATGTGAAAGTGGTGAAATCTTGCGGGTTGAACCAGACAAATCAGAGGCAATTTTAGTATGATTTCTTCGATGTCGACTCAGAGATATTTGAGAAAGGGTTATGAAGCTTATTTGGCGTATGTAATTAATACAAAAGAAGTTGAAAAGAAAGTTGAATCAGTGCCGGTTGTGTGTGAATTTGCGAATGTATTTCTAGAAGAATTGCCGGGTTTGCCTCCAGTCAGGGAAGTAAAATTTGGTATTGATTTGATACCGAGAACAGCTCCGATCTCGATTGCCTCATATAGAATGGCACCAACAGAGTTGAAAGAATTAAAGTCGCAGTTGCAAGAGTTGACTAATAAAGGCTTTGTGAGACTGAGTTTTTCACCTTGGGGTGCTCCCATGTTATTTGTAAAAATGAAGGATGGTTCTATGAGATTATGTGTTGATTATCGCCAGTTAAACAAAGTGACAATAAAAAACAAGTATCCATTGCTGAGAATTGATGATTTGTTTGATCAGCTAAAAGGAGCGACATGGTTTTCAAAGATTGACTTGAGATCTGGGTATTATTAGCTGCGAGTGAAAGAGTCAGATGTGCCTAAAACTGCTTTTAGAACAAGGTATGGTCATTATGAATTTTTAGTTATGCCATTCGGGTTGACAAATGCTCCTGCTGTGTTTATGGACTTAATGAATCGCATATTTCGGCCATACCTAGACAGATTTGTTGTGGTGTTTATAGATGATATTTTAATTTATTCAAAAGATGAGACAGAGCATGCTGAGCATTTGAGGATAGTTTTGCAAACTTTGAGAGATAAGCAGCTGTATGCTAAGTTTAGTAAAAGTGAATTTTGGCTCCGGGAAGTTGGATTTTTGGGTCATATTGTTTCAGGTGATGGTATACGGGTTGATTCTAGTAAAATTTCAGCCATTGTTGATTGGAAACCACCGAAAAATGTAACTGAAGTTAGGAGTTTCTTGGGGCTAGCTGGGTATTATCGGCGGTTTGTAAATGGATTTTCTATAATTGCTGCTCCTATGACTAGACTACTTCGAAAGGATGTTAAATTTGAATGGACGGAAGAATGTCAACAGAGTTTCGAAGAATTGAAAAAGTTATTAATTGAAGCACCAGTGTTCATACAACCCGAATCAGGTAAAGAATTTGTGGTGTATAGTGATGCTTCTCTAAATGGTTTGGGGTGTGTCCTCATGCAAGAAAGAAAAGTGGTGGCTTATGCTTCGAGACAATTAAAACCTCATGAGAGGAATTATCCTACTCATGATTTGGAATTGGCTGCAGTGGTGTTTGCTTTGAAGATTTGGCGACATTATTTGTATGGTGAAAAGTGCCGAGTATATACCGATCACAAAAGTCTTAAATACTTGATGTCACAAAAAGACTTGAATTTGAGACAGCGAATATGGTTAGAGTTATTGAAAGATTACGAGCTTGTTATTGATTATCATCCGGGAAAAGCGAATGTGGTTGCCGATGCTTTAAGCAGAAAATTGTTGTTTGCTTTGAGAGTTCTGAACACTCTGTTGAAAATGTCAGATGACAGTTCGAATCTAGTAGAGTTAAGAGTAAGACCGATGTTTTTACAAGAGATTTTTGAAGCTCAGAAAAATGATCAAGATTTGCTAGCCAAGAGAAAACAGTGTGAAGCTGATACGGGATCAGATTTCAGAATCAGTTCTGATGGTTGTTTGATGTTTAAAAATCGGATTTGTGTACCGAAAAATGATGAGTTGATTCAAAAGATTTTGCATGAAGCACATAATGGTTGTTTAGCGGTTCATCTGGGCAGTACGAAGATGTATAATGACTTGAAGAAAATGTACTGGTGGAGTGGAATGAAAAGAGATATTTCCGAGTTTGTATCAAAGTGCTTAGTTTGTCAGCAAGTGAAAGCTGAACACCAAGTACCTTCAGGATTACTCCAGCATACTATGGTTCCTGAATGGAAATGGGATCGGATTACTATGGATTTTATATCAGGTTTGCCGTTAACTCCAGGGAAGAAAAATGCCATCTGGGCAATAGTTGACAGACTGACTAAATCGGCTCATTTATTCCGGTACGTACAGATTATTCTCTTAATAAGTTGGCTGAATTGTATATCCGAGAGATTGTTAGACTTCATGGGATACCTTTGTCAATCATTTCGGATAGAGATTCGAGGTTTACCTCACGGTTTTGGCAAAAGTTGCTAGAGGCATTGGGTACAAAGTTAAATTTCAGCACCGCCTTTCATCCACAAACTGATGGACAATCAGAGAGAGTAATTCAGATTCTTGAAGACATGCTCAAATGTTGCGTATTGGAATTTCAAGATAGTTGAGAAAGGTACTTACCATTGGTAGAATTTGCTTATAATAATAGTTATCAGACAAGTTTGAAGATGGCACCTTATGAAGCATTATATGGTCGTAAATGTCGGACGCCATTATATTGGACTGAACTCAAGGAAAATCAGATTTATGGAGTTGATTTAATAAAAGAAACCGAAGAAAAAGGTGAAAGTGATTTGAGATTGTTTGAAAGCTGCTTCAGATAGACAGAAATCTTATGCGGATTTGAAACGAAAAGAAATGGAGTTTCAAGTTGGTGATAAGGTATTTTTGAAAGTGTCTCCATGGAAGAAAGTCCTTAGATTTGGACGAAAGGGCAAGTTAAGTCCGTGTTTTATTGGACCGTATGAAATAATTGAAAAAGTTGGACCGGTAGCATATCGGCTAGCGCTACCACATGAATTAGAGAAGATTCATGATGTGTTTCACGTATCTATGTTACGTCGGTATCGTTCGGATCCTTCACATATAATTTCACCGACAGAAGTTAAACTACGACTGAATATGACTTATGAAGAAGAACCGATTAAGATTTTAGCTCGAGAAATCAAACAACTAAGAAATAAAAGTGTTGCACTTGTGAAAGTGTTGTGGCAAAAGCATGGGGTAGAAGAGACTACATGGGAACCTGAAGAAACTATGAGAAACCAATATCCACACCTGTTTACCGGTAAGATTTTCGAGGACGAAAATCCTTAATAGGGGGGAGAGTTGTAATATCCTGAATTAGGGCTTAATCGGAATAGTGGTTTCGTGACCACAAATCCGAGATAGAAATAATTATTTTATAATTATTTTGATGATTATGATATGATTGCATGATTGTGTGAAAATTTCGTGATGAAATTCTATGCCTAAAGTGCTTAAATTGAAAGTAGGGACTAAATCGAATAAGTTGCAAAACTTGCATTCTAGAATTTTTAGTATGAAATTGTATTGGAATATTAATGAGGAGATCTTAAATAGAAATTTGACCAATTTTAAGTTCATGGACAAAATTAGGACATGGAAGGAATTTTTGGAAAGTTTAGTAGTAAGGGTATTTTGGTCATTTAGTTATTAAAATGAATTAAAAACAAAATTAAAAGCCAATTTTTGTCCATCTTCTTCATTAGGCCGAAATTTCAAGGGTTCTCCATAGCTAGGGTTTGTTTCAAGCTTCCAAGCTCCATAGTAAGTGATTCCAAGCCTCGTTTTTAATGTTCTTTACGTTTTTGGAATCTCGGTAGCTCGATTAAGCTTATGCTAGCAATAATTCAACCTAGGGTTCATATTTGGAAAAATACCCATAGGTTAAATTTGTGTATTTTGATGTTTTATGATAGAATATGAGGTTTTAAATTATGTTAGACAACTTGTGCTACTCGGTTTTGAGTGAAAACGAGTAAAAGGGCTTAATCGGCAAAAAAATTAGTCACAAGTATATGTTAGAGAGAGAATTTGATGTTGCCATAGAAGGGAAAAGTGATCACCATGTTATAAAACATAAGAATAAGGAATAAATTTTAATTCCCGAGCCTAGGGGAAAAAGTGTAATTATGCAAAAGTTTAGGGGCAAAAGTGTAATTTTTCCAAAGTTCGTATTAAATGCTGTTTTGATGAATGTATGTATTAAATAAGATTAATTTGGCATTATAGATCAAGAGAAATGAGATTCAAGTCGCGATCGAGGAAAAGAAAAGATTGTGGACTAAATTGCAAAATCTTTATATTTTGGTACCAAGGTAAGTTCATGTGTAAATAATGTAGCATAATTGTTATTTTTAAGTTATTGATGTTAATTATATGATATGCTGATTTTTATTATGAAATATATGCTTTGTGGTTTTTTTCGAATAAAATGCAAATTATGTGTATTAATTGTTAAATATAAAGTACTACCGAGTATTGGTTTTGGTATTTTACGGAAGATGGCAAGGGTATGTGTTCGAGGAAAATCTAGTTTGAACCTTAGGAATAGATTAGGATACAAGTGACATGTCACTAGGATGGTTGAGCATCCGAACTCGTTGAGTTGAGTCCGAGTTCACTTATGGATACGAATGTCCGAACTCGTTGAGTTGAGTCCGAGTTCATGAGATGTAACTAGGCATCCAAACTCGTTGAGTTGAGTCCGAGTTCACTTATGGATGCGAACGCCCGAGCTCATTGAGTTGAGTCCGAGTTCACTTAGGGGCGGGTTACATGATTTCTTGATTACATATGAGGCACTTATGTGCAAATTATCCGTGTATCCGAGTTGTATTCCGATGTGTTCAACGGGTGAAATTTCTAGTGAAATGGAAGAATACTTAAGATGCAAGCGACGTTTTGGTAAGTGTTGTGAAATGGACACTTTGGACAGGTATGTTCTTAACCCTCAGGTTGAAAATAGATACAACAACGATAAGGTGGTAAGATGATGAATGATGTTTAGAAGTGTGAGATATGTTTTGGTGATACCATGCTAAAGTTGTTTGGTATATTTGTATTGTTATGTTATGTGACAGCCCAAAATTGACCATAGTCGGGAAGTGGTTTCGGGACTGCTAAACCGAGTCTTATAAATAATTAAAAGTTATATTCTGTGTTTATGATGTGAGTAAATGCATGTGTGAAAGTCTCATGCATTAATTTGATCATCTTTATGTGAATTTATTAATATGGACTTATATGAAACTTTGTTGGAAAGTGAGAGGTTAATTTTACAATGGTCTAATAGTACATGCATTGAAAGGAGGGGTTTTGCATGTCAATTTACCCATGATAAACATGGTGGCCGGCCAAGGAAGGAATATGCTCCACTAATTCAAAAATTAAAATAATTTTGTATTAACAAATGATTTAATAATTGATATTAAAGGAATTATAGTATGAAAGGAAATAATATAATGAGAAGTGGGAGGAGAAACCAAAGTGTTTCATCCTTACTTCTCCATTGCCGAAACTAGAAGAAAGAAAGAAGAAAAACTCTTGTTGAATTTCGGCTAAGGTGTTTTGATACAAAAAGGTATGTTTTATGCCACTCTTGAAAATGTATGCATAATTTGGAGGATTGGTTTAAAAGCTACTTGAATCTTGGATTGAAATTAGGTTATTATGAGGGTTGAATTTCGGCCTAGGAGCTTAAAATTTTTAGTAGAAGTTTTGATGACATTAGATGGATAGTTAGGTTGGATGTGTTAAATTGTTAATTGTTTTAGCTTGAAAGTTAAGGTTAATATGGCTTATGGGATTGCCGAATCTAGTTTAGAGAGAAAGAAAAAAATATATGTATTCGGTTATGCTATTGATTCTTGGTGAGATAATGTTTAATGTATTTTTGTTTATGTTTTATAAAAGCACTAGTAATTGAATTTGAGAAATTTTAACTTGTTGATGGGAGGTGTTGAACGTGATATTCGGATGTGTTTCAAGGAATGACATTAGGGTAGCTAGAGTCTAAGAACTTTCGGTCAAGGACTATTGTGTGAGCAAATTCGGTATAAAGGTTTAAATGTTAAGTGCATTGTACTTAATGTTTAAAGAATAGGTAGTAGCTAATTAAAGTTAAGAAGGCTAGAATTTCTTTTAAGGGAGTATGACCTTAATTTGAACAAAATAGAATCGGCCTTAAGCTTGACTAAATGGTTCGGTTATGGTTAGCTTAGAAGAAACCTATATGAGATTGTTGTATTAGGTCATAATCTACTTGGGACAGCAGTAGTAAGGTGGTTTTCGAAAATCGCCATAATTTGTAGGAGCTGAATTAGAAGCTGAGTGAATTATGTCATTAAAGCTTCAAGGGTCTATTTTCTTACAAAAGAAACTATAGAAACAAAAGAGTTGCCGATCTAGAGATATTTGAAGTATTGTGGGGCTGAGTCAAAATGACTGCTGGATTCCCTGTTCTGTTTTTAGAAAATCATTATAAATTGTACAAAAATGATTATAAGATAAAATTTATATGCTTAGACTCCTTAATGAGTCTAGTTTCAAATGAGATTAAATACAACACATTTGGAATTCTGTAAAGTGAGAAATTGGATTCGTAGTGAAGAGTGGTCAGAATAGTCAAACAGTGAAATAGGGGAAACTTTAAGAAAAATCTGGTATTGATTGGCCAAGCCTAAAATTCTGAAAATTTTATGGATGGAAGATATACGAGTCTATATTCAGGGAAAATTAACGGCAAGTGATTTGGAGTTTAGTAGCTCCAGTTATAAGTAATTTAGTAACTACTGCTCAGGAAAACAGCTCGTAGTGAATATGTGATTTTGTTGTAAACATTAATGAAAGTTTGCCGATGAATTATTTATTGATTAATATAAAGCTTACTATAATCTATGTGTGTGAAAGTCGGATCAATATATATAATATTATTCTGAAAGTAATACTTGAATAGTCGATTAATGACTATTTTAAATTTTGTTGAACTTAAGCTCAAGAGCAAAGGGGAACTAGATCCGATAAAGGGAAGGAAAAAGTAATTGAATAGCCGTTGAAGTCGTTCGACGACATTTGAGGTAAGTCTTCGAGTAATGACCCTACTTGAATTATATTGAAATGAATAGTCATACTATGACGGATAGTCGAATGTGCTTAGAGACTATGTTATAAAGCCAATTGAAATTATGCCCTTTGTGTGCAGCTACTGAGCCGAAATTTGAAAGGTTTAATAAATGTTTTGTGTTTGAGCCTTAGTAACGAAGAAATGATATGGATGTGTTATGATTATTGATATATGTGTGCATGAGCATTGGAATATATCCGGGCTAAGACCCGAAGGCAATTATGCGAGTTGATATATCCGGGCTAAGACCCGAAGGCAATTATGCGAGTTAATATATCCGGGCTAAGACCCGAAGGCAATTATGCGAGTTAATATATCCGGGCTAAGACCCGAAGGCAATTATGCGAGTTGATATATCCGGGCTAAGACCCGAAGGCAATTATGCGAGTTAATATGTCCGGGCTATGACCCGAAGGCAATTATGCGAGATGATATATCCGGGCTAAGACCCGAAGGCAATTATGCAAGTTGATATGTCCGGGTTAAGACCCGAAGGCAAATGTGTTTGCGGTTGTATTCGGTTAAATACCGAAGAAACTTGGGTTTGAATGTGAGCGTTTTGTGCTGTAACTAATTCAATAAATATGCTCGACCAACCCGAACGATAAGGTATGTTGCATGTGCATTGGAAAAGTCGATTCGTTTTAAATAGTATTCGTGCGATCGGCTAACGAATTTTCGGCTTTTAGAAAGGTTGATACCTTGTGTATATATGTTGATGAAGTGTGAAGTAAGTAGGATTATGAGAATGTGTGTAAATAAAATGACTTAGTTAGCTATGTGAATGTAATACTGTAGTCAAAGCCGATTTCATTACTTGAGACTTACTAAGCTTAAAATGCTTACCCGGTTGCTTTGGCTCTCTGTTTTATAGATTTTGTTCGTTAGCTATCGGATTCGGGATCAGCGAAGTCGAAGTCATGTACACTATCAAGCTCTTTTGGTACTCTTTAGTTGAACTCTGGATATGGCATGTATAGGACTACCCCCTGTTGTTTAAGTTCTTTTGTGATGTATGTGTGTAAAGCCATGCGAAAATGGCTTGTAGATGTGGAGTATGGCATTAGACCATTTGTGTTTATGTATGTATATATATGGTTTCACGATGTGACTATGGATTGAAATGGAAGTGTTGGGCTAATGATCAGCCATTGGAATGGCTAAATATGATCACATGTGGACCTATGTATGGCAAAACCCTAGTTGGTCCATGGTAACCACAAAATAGGTAAAGTTTATCTTGAAAACAGATTTTGACAGCAACAGTGGTGTAGAATTGAAAAATCACATAAATTCGTAGGAGTGGAATTAAATAGTGAATAAATTATGTAATCGAACCTTGATGAATCTACTTTCATATGGAAGTAACGAAACAATTATAGGAACAGTACAGAAAGAGATATTCGGGTTCTTGTGGAACAGGGCCAGAACAGTTTCTGGATTCACTGTTCCGCCTTTGGAAATTCACTATAAATTGACCAGAGATAATTAGGGGTCATACCATATACGTATGGATTCCTCTCTGAGTCTAGTTTCCATAGAAACAAACGGCATTAGTATTGAAGCCCTGTGCAGAGAGATATCCCAGTCGTAATGGGAAAAGGTCAGTGTAGTCGACCCCTGTAACATGAGAGACTTTGACTAATAAACTGTACTAATTGGCCCAACCAAAAATTCTAGAAAAAAATATATAGGTGGGGACATGAGTCTAGTTTCAGGGAAAAATCACAAAACTGATTTTCGAGTTGTGAAACTCAAGATATGATTTTTGAAGCGACTAGTACTCAGACTGGGCAGTGTCTGGAAAAAAAAAATTTTTAAAAGTCTGTCAACACCTCGTATTCGACTCCGGTGACGGTCTCGGGTTCGGGGTGTTACAATTGAGTGGTATCAGAGCTACGGTTTAGTCGATTCTAGGACTACCGTAATGTGTTGGGGTCTAGCTATACATGCCATTTTATGTGATTAATTGATAGTGTGGTGATTTCTGACATTTGCAAATGTGTTTATTTATAGTAATGGATCCCGATCCCAACCGAGCGGTAGCTGATGATCTTGAGAGTGTAGCGCCTGCTCCCGCACAAGGGACAGCGCCGGTGGACTCTCAACCTAATGCGAGTAACCCGAACGATGAAGCTAGACAAGCTTTCTATAGCGTGATGAATGATTGGTTCAACCAATACATTCGAACTAATACGGCTGTTCCACAACCTCCATTCCCGACAAACACCACCCCCGCACCTACAATACCTCCGGTAACTGACCAAATAAGGTCAAATAAGCCCCAGTTGACCGAATCCGAAAACATGGGGCTACTGAATTTAAAGCTACGGATAGCGACGATGCCGAGCAAGCTGAATTTTGGTTGGACAACACTATCCGGGTACTCGATGAGCTATCTTGTACACCCGATGAATGCCTAAAGTGTGCTATCTCCTTGCTACGTGATTCTGCCTACTATTGGTGGAGTACTCTGACTTCTGTTGTGCCCCGGGAGCAAGTAACTTGGGAGTTTTTCCAAACTGAGTTTCGGAAAAAGTATATCAGTCAGAGATTTGTTGATCAAAAACGGAAGGAATTTCTCGAGCTTAAGCAAGGTTCTATGTCAGTTACTGATTACGAGCGAAAATTTGTTAGACTTAATAGATACGCTCGGGAATGTGTTTCGTCCGAGGCTGTCATGTGTAAACGCTTCGAAGATGGGCTGAATGAAGATATAAAAATGTTCGTTGGCATTCTTGAAATACGAGAGTTCGTAGTACTTGTCGAGCGAGCTTGTAAAGCCGAAGAGCTTAGAAAGGAAAAACAAAAAGTTGAGGTGGGAACCGGGGAGTTTCGTAAAAGATCCTCGGGAAGGTCTCTTCAACAGGCATCGAAGAAATTTCGAGATGATGTGGGCCGGTCTAAAAGCACTTCGGGCCTTTTTAGACGAGATCGTGATCGACCCCCTGTGGGTACACGAGGCACTTCAGTCGCCAGTGTTGGGAATGAACGTCGAGGCCGAACGGAATGTCGACATTGCGGTAAATGGCATTTGGGGAGTTGTAGATTCCATGACCGCTCCTGTTACAAGTGCGGATCAGTGGACCACTTCATTAAAGATTGCCCGAGGCTGTCCGAACAGAATGTAAATCAGAGTGGGAAACCGGGTGCTACCACTGCTCGAGGTAGACCATCTAGAATTATGGGCAATGCTAGTGGTGGTCAGAGAGGATCTAGAGATGCTACGACCAGATCCGAGGCTCGTGCACCTGCTAGAGCATATGCTATACGTGCCCGCGAGGATGCTTCTTCGCCTGATGTTATTACCGGTACTTTTACTCTCTTTGATACTAATGTAATTGCTTTGATTGACCCCAGTTCTACTCATTCTTACATATGTGAAACCTTAGCATCCAGTAAGACTTTACCTATTAAGTCTACTGAGTTTGTAATTCGGGTGTCAAATCCCTTGGGTCGTTATGTACTTGTCGACAAAGTGTGTAAGAAATGTCCCCTAGCAATTCGAGGTTCCTGTTTTCCAGCGGACTTGATGCTTTTGCCGTTTGATGAATTTGATGTTATCCTTGGGTTGGATTGGTTGACCGTGCATGATGCGATTGTGCATTGCAAGAGCAAGACTATTGATTTGAGGTGCGCAAATAACGAAGTAGTCCGAATTGAGTCCGCGGACTTGGAGGGGATGCCAGCTGTAATATCAGCAATGTTGGCACAGAAATATGTAAGAAAAGGGTGCGAAGCATACCTTGCGTATGTACTTGGTGACAAAGAATTAGAAAAGAAACCCGAATCTGTGCCGGTGGTTTGTGAATACCCGGATGTTTTTCCGGAAGAATTACCGGGTTTACCACCTGTTCGGGAGGTAGAGTTTGGTATTGAGCTTGTACCTGGGACTACGCCGATCTCGATAGCTCCGTATCGTATGGCACCAACTGAGTTAAAAGAGTTGAAAGCTCAGCTGCAAGAATTGACGGATAGAGGTTTCGCTCGGCCAAGTTTCTCACCTTGGGGTGCGCCAGTATTGTTCGTAAAAAGAAGGACGGAACCATGAGGTTGTGCATTGACTATCGTCAACTGAATAAAGTGACGATAAAGAATAAATATCCATTACCGCGTATCGATGATTTGTTTGATCAACTAAAGGGGGCCTCAGTGTTCTCAAAAATAGATTTGAGATCGGGTTATTATCAGTTGCGGATTCGAGATTCAGACGTACCCAAAACTGCTTTCAGAACGAGGTACGGTCACTACGAATTCTTAGTGATGCCGTTTGGGCTCACTAATGCCCCGGCAGTATTTATGGATTTGATGAATCGGATCTTCAGACCATATTTGGATCGGTTCGTAGTTGTGTTCATTGATGACATCTTGGTCTATTCAAGAGATGAGACCGAACATGCTGAGCACCTGAGACTAGTGTTGCAAATTTTAGGGATAAGCAGTTATATGCTAAGTTCAGTAAGTGTGAGTTCTGGTTAAGAGAGGTTAGCTTCTTGGGTCATGTGGTATCCGCGTCGGGTATTCGAGTTGACCCGAACAAAATTTCAGCCATACTTGACTGGAAACCTCCGAGAAATGTTACTGAAGTTCGGAGCTTTTTGGGGCTCGCCGGTTATTACCGACGATTTGTGAAGGGTTTCTCGATGATAGCCACACCAATGACGAAGCTACTTCAAAAGGATGTTAGGTTCGAGTGGACGGAGAAATGTCAGAAAAGTTTCGACCGACTGAAAACTCATTTGACTGAAGCTCCAATTTTGGTGCAACCCGAATCAGGTAAAGAGTTTGTCATTTATAGTGACGCATCCCTACTTGGGTTGGGTTGCGTATTGATGCAAGAAGGTCGAGTCGTGGCCTATGCGTCGAGACAATTGAAGCCACACGAGAGGAACTATTCAACCCATGATCTCGAACTAGCTGCCATCGTATTTGCTTTAAAAATATGGCGACATTATCTGTTTGGTGAGAAGTGCCATGTATTTTCGGACCACAAAAGTCTCAAATATTTGATGACTCAACGAGACTTGAATCTGCGACAAAGACGTTGGCTTGAGTTGTTGAAAGATTACGAGCTTGTCATTGATTACCACCCGGGAAAGGCTAACGTGGTTGCGGACGCCTTAAGCCGGAAGTCATTGTTTGCTTTACGAGCGATGAACGTGCATTTGTCTGTTCTACCAGACAATGGGTTAGTAGCTAAATTAAAAGCTAAACCATTATTGACTCACCAAATTCGTGAAGCTCAGAAAGTCGATGATGAATTGGTTGCAAAACGGGCTAAGTGTTTTCTGAACGAGGGATCAGAGTTTCAAATTGATGACGATGATTGTTTGAGGTTCAGAAATCGTTTGTGTGTTCCAAGGAATTCGGAACTCATTTCGATGATTCTGAACGAAGCCCATTGTAGCCGAATGTCAATTCACCCGGGGAGTACGAAAATGTACAACGATTTGAAACGTCAATTTTGGTGGCATGGTATGAAACGGGACATCTCCGACTTTGTTTCGAGATGTTTAATATGTCAACAAGTGAAAGCGGAACATCAAGTGCCTTCAGGATTACTCCAGCCGATCATGATACCCGAGTGGAAATGGGATCGAGTCACAATGGACTTTGTGTCCGGACTGCCTTTGTCAGCAAGTAAGAAGGATGCGATATGGGTTGTTGTCGATAGACTAACTAAGTCGGCTCACTTTATCCCCGTGCGTACGGATTTTTCATTGGATAAACTAGCTGAATTGTACGTTTCTCAGATTGTGAGATTACACGGGGTACCGATTTCTATTGTGTCGGATAGAGATCCGAGATTCACCTCGCGATTTTGGAAGAAATTGCAAGAAGCTTTGGGTACCAAGCTGCATTTTAGCACCGCTTTTCATCCACAAACAGATGGTCAATCCGAGCGGATAATTCAGATACTTGAGGATATGTTGAGATGTTGCATCCTCGAGTTCAGTAGTTCATGGGAATGGTACTTACCTTTGATTGAATTCGCTTACAACAATAGTTTTCAGTCAAGTATTAAGATGGCACCCTACGAGGCTTTGTACGGTCGTAAATGCCGTACACCATTGTTTTGGACCGAGCTCGGTGAAAGTAAAATTTTCGGAGTTGATTTGATTAAAGATGCTGAACAGAAAGTAAAGGTAATCCGTGAAAGTCTGAAAGTAGCCACGGATCGTCAGAAGTCGTACGCAGATTTGAAACGAAAAGACATCGAGTATCAGGTGGGAGACAGAGTGTTCCTTAAGGTTTCACCTTGGAAAAAGATACTCAGGTTCGGCCGTAAGGGCAAGTTGAGCCCAAGATTCATTGGGCCGTATGAAATATCCGAAAGAATTGGTTCAGTGGCATATAGATTGATTTTACCCCCTGAACTTGAAAGGATTCACAATGTTTTCATGTTTCGATGCTACGACGTTATAGATCCGATCCGTCACATGTGATTAATCCCTCGGAAGTTGAAATTCAATCTGACTTGAGTTATGAAGAAGAACCGATTCGTATCCTAGCTCGTGAAGTGAAAGAGTTGCGAAACAGAAGGGTTCCGTTAGTTAAGGTGTTATGGCTCAAACACGGGATCGAGGAAGCTACTTGGGAAACTGAGAGCTCGATGAAAGAACGATACCCAAACCTATTCACCGGTAAGATTTTCGGGGACGAAAATTTCTTAAGTGGGGGAGAGTTGTGACAGCCCAAAACTGACCCTAGTCGGGAAGTGGTTTCGGGACTGCTAAACCGAGTCTTATAAATAATTAAAAGTTATATTCTGTGTTTATGATGTGAGTAAATGCATGTGTGAAAGTCTCATGCATTAATTTGATCATCTTTATGTGAATTTATTAATATGGACTTATATGAACTTTGTTGGAAAGTGAGAGGTTAATTTTACATGGTCTAATAGTACATGCATTGAAAGGAGGGTTTTGCATGTCAATTTACCCATGATAAACATGGTGGCGCCAAGGAAGGAATATGCTCCACTAATTCAAAAATTAAAATAATTTGTATTAACAAATGATTAATAATTGTATTAAAGGATTATAGTATGAAAGGAAATAATAATGAGAAGTGGGAGGAGAAACCAAAGTGTTTCATCCTTACTTCTCCATTGCCGAAACTAGAAGAAAGAAAGAAGAAAAACTCTTGTTGAATTTCGGCTAAGGTGTTTTGATACAAAAAGGTATGTTTTATGCCACTCTTGAAAATGTATGCATAATTTGGAGGATTGGTTTAAAAGCTACTTGAATCTTGGATTGAAATTAGGTTATTATGAGGTTGAATTTCGGCCTAGGAGCTTAAATTTTTAGTAGAATTTTGATGACATTAGATGGATAGTTAGGTTGGATGTGTTAAATTGTTAATTGTTTTAGCTTGAAAGTTAAGGTTAATATGGCTTATGGGATTGCCGAATCTAGTTTAGAGAGAAGAAAAAAATATATGTATTCGGTTATGCTATGATTCTTGGTGAGATAATGTTTAATGTATTTTGTTTATGTTTATAAAAGCACTAGTAATTGAATTTGAGAAATTTTAACTTGTTGATGGGAGGTGTTGAACGTGATATTCGGATGTGTTTCAAGGAATGACATTAGGGTAGCTAGAGTCTAAGAACTTTCGGTCAGGACTATTGTGAGCAAATTCGGTATAAGGTTTAAATGTTAAGTGCATTGTACTTAATGTTTAAAGAATAGGTAGTAGCTAATTAAAGTTAAGAAGGCTAGAATTTCTTTTAAGGGAGTATGACCTTAATTTGAACAAAATAGAATCAGCCTTAAGCTTGACTAATGGTTCGGTTATGGTTAGCTTGAAGAAACCTATATGAGATTGTTGTATTAGGTCATAATCTACTGGGACAGCAGTAGTAAGGTGGTTTCGAAATCGCCATAATTTGTAGGAGCTGAATTAGAAGCTGAGTGAATTATGTCATTAAAGCTTCAAGGGTCTATTTTCTTACAAAAGAAACTATAGAAACAAAGAGTTGCCGATCTAGAGATATTTGAAGTATTGTGGGGCTGAGTCAAATGACTGCTGGATTCCCTGTTCTGTTTTAGAAAATCATTATAAATTGTACAAAAATGATTATAAGATAAAATTTATATTCTTAGACTCCTTAATGAGTCTAGTTTCAAATGAGATTAAATACAACACATTTGGAATTCTGTAAAGTGAGAATTGGATTCGTAGTGAAGAGTGGTCAGAATAGTCAAACAGTGAAATAGGGGAAACTTTAAGAAAAATCTGGTATTGATTGGCCAAGCCTAAAATTCTGAAAATTTATGGATGGAAGATATACGAGTCTATATTCAGGGAAAATTAACGGCAAGTGATTTGGAGTTTAGTAGCTCCAGTTATAAGTAATTTAGTAACTACTGCTCAGGAAAACAGCTCGTAGTGAATATGTGATTTTGTTGTAAACATTAATGAAAGTTGCCGATGAATTATTTATTGATTAATAAAGCTTACTATAATCTATGTGTGTGAAAGTCGGATCAATATATATAATATTATTCTGAAAGTAATACTTGAATAGTCGATTAATGACTATTTTAAATTTTGTTGAACTTAAGCTCAAGAGCAAAGGGGAACTAGATCCGATAAGGGAAGGAAAAGTAATTGAATAGCCGTTGAAGTCGTTCGACGACATTTGAGGTAAGTCTTCGAGTAATGACCCTACTTGAATTATATTGAATGAATAGTCATACTATGACGGATAGTCGAATGTGCTTAGAGACTATGTTATAAAGCCAATTGAAATTATGCCCTTTGTGTGCAGCTACTGAGCGAAATTTGAAAGGTTTAATAAATGTTTTGTGTTTGAGCCTTAGTAACGAGAAATGATATGGATGTGTTATGATTATTGATATATGTGTGCATGAGCATGGATATATCCGGGCTAAGACCCGAAGGCAATTATGCGAGTTGATATATCCGGGCTAAGACCCGAAGCAATTATCGAGTTAATATATCGGGCTAGACCGAGGCAATTATGCGAGTTAATATATCCGGGCTAAGACCCGAAGGCATTATGCAGTGATATACCGGCTAAGACCCGAGGCATTATGGAGTTAATATGTCGGGCTATGACCGAAGGCATTATGCAATGATATATCCGGGCTAAGACCGAAGGCAATTATGCAGTGATATGTCGGTTAGACCCGAAGGCAAATGTGTTTGCGGTTGTATTCGGTTAAATACCGAAGAAACTTGGGTTTGAATGTGAGCGTTTTGTGCTGTAACTAATTCAATAAATATGCTCGACCAACCCGAACGATAAGGTATGTTGCATGTGCATTGGAAAAGTCGATTCGTTTTAAATAGTATTCGTGCGATCGGCTAACGAATTTTCGGCTTTTAGAAGGTTGTACCTTGTGTATATATGTTGATGAAGTGTGAAGTAGTAGGATTATGAGAATGTGTGTAAATAAAATGACTTAGTTAGCTATGTGAATGTAATACTGTAGTCAAAGCCGATTTCATTACTTGAGACTTACTAAGCTTAAAATGCTTACCCGGTTGCTTTGGCTCTCTGTTTTATAGATTTTGTTCGTTAGCTATCGGATTCGGGATCAGCGAAGTCGAAGTCATGTACACTATCAAGCTCTTTTGGTACTCTTTAGTTGAACTCTGGATATGGCATGTATAGGACTACCCCCTGTTGTTTAAGTTCTTTTGTGATGTATGTGTGTAAAGCCATGCGAAAATGGCTTGTAGATGTGGAGTATGGCATTAGACCATTTGTGTTTATGTATGATATATATGGTTTCACGATGTGACTATGGATTGAAATGGAAGTGTTGGGCTAATGATCAGCCATTGGAATGGCTAAATATGATCACATGTGGACCTATGTATGGCAAAACCCTAGTTGGTCCATGGTAACCACAAAATAGGTAAAGTTTATCTTGAAAACAGATTTGACAGCAACAGTGGTGTAGAATTGAAAAATCACATAAATTCGTAGGAGTGGAATTAAATAGTGAATAAATTATGTAATCGAACCTTGATGAATCTAATTTCATATGGAAGTAACGAAACAATATAGGAACAGTACAGAAAGAGATATTCGGGTTCTTGTGGAACAGGGCCAGAACAGTTTCTGGATTCACTGTCCGCATTTGGAAATTCACTATAAATTGACCAGAGATAATAGGGGTCATACCATATACGTATGGATTCCTCTCTGAGTCTAGTTTCCATAGAACAAACGGCATTAGTATAAGCCCTGTGCAGAGAGATATCCCATCGTAATGGAAAAGGTCAGTGTAGTCGACCCCTGTAACATGAGAGACTTTGACTAATAAACTGTACTAATTGGCCCAACCAAAAATTCTAGAAAAAAATATATAGGTGGGGACATGAGTCTAGTTCAGGAAAAATCACAAAACTGATTTTC